>NC_136527.1:68187018-68374518 GCF_053919585.1 Euprymna scolopes | reverse complement strand
TATAATATATATAATATATATATATTATATATAATTTATATATATTATATATAATATATATAATATATATATATTATATATAATTTATGTATATTATATATAATATGTATAATATATATATAATTTGTGTATATTATATGTAATATGTATAATATATATATAATTTGTATATATTATATATAATATATATAATATATATATATTATATATAATTTGTATATATATATATATATGTATAATATATATATAATTTGTATATATTATATATAATATATATAATATATATATATATTATATATAATTTGTATATATATATATATATGTATAATATATATATAATTTGTATATATTATATATAATATATATAATATATATATATATTATATATAATTTGTATATATATATATATATATATATATATATATATATATATATATATATATATACAGGGTGGGCCAAAATAAGGGTCCTATCTTTAAATAACTTCCACAAAATAAAAATTAAACTCACCAAACTTTATGTGTGTGTAGACTGACCCTTCCGAGATTTTTTGAAATAAACAAAACAAATTTTGGCCGAAAAACACTTCTTAAAACTTCCAAAAACTAAAGTATAGTTTTTTACACTGTTTTCAGTTTTTTAAGCAAAAATAATGTTTTCTAAATGGGCGCCGTTGACGGCTTCACACTCTTCGGCTCTTTTTAAAACATTTTCCATAACAGTTTGCAACATCTGAGGACTTATGGCTCTTATTTCTGCTTCAATATTTGCTTTCAGCTCCTCAATATTGTTTGGTTTATTGGCATAAACCTTTTCTTTGAGGTAACCCCATAAGAAGAAGTCAGGAGCTGTAAGGTTGGGTGATCGTGGAGGCCATTGAATTTCGCAACTGCGAGAGATAATCTGATTTCCAAATATACCCTGTAAAAGTGTAAGGGTATCTCTCGCAGTGTGTGCTGTGGTTCCATCCTGTTGGAACCACATCCTGTCAGGTTTGGCGGCAACCCAAGGTTGCAAGAAATTTTGCAACATTTCTCGGTAGCAGTCACCCGTTACTGTTACCTGATTTCCTGCATCGTCTTCAAAAAAATAGGGGCCAATTATCTCTTCAACAGTAACGCCACACCACACCGTGCACTTGAGTGGATGTAATGTGTGCTGCTGAATTATCCTTGGGTTCTCCGTACCCCATATTCGGCAATTTTGTTTATTGATGAACCCATCAAGATGAAAATGGGCTTCATCCGACATTATTAGTTTTTTGAGAAAATCGGGATCATCATTGGCCAAATCCTGGAGTCACATAGCGTACTCAAGTCTTTTTTCATTATCTCGAGGTTGAAGTTCTTGAACTAGCTGCACTTTATATGGAAAAAAGAAGTGGGGTTCGAGAAATGCCAAGTTCTTTTGATCTCCTCCTTGTGGATGTGGATGTATCCTCCTCCAAACTTCTCTCCAATTCCTCAAAATTTTGAGCTGTTCGTACAGTACGAGGCCTACCACTTCTCGCCATGTCGGATATTCCTTGTTGGTCCCTAAAACGAGCAATAATTCCTCGGATTGCTTTTGCCGAAGGAGAGTTTCTGGTGTTGTAATGACGCCGATAGATGAGTTGAGTCTCCGAAATCGACTCATTGGATTTAAAGTACCACTCTATTATGAGGGTACGTTCCTTAGGGCTAATACGGCTCATGCTTGCTTCGGAAGGGGTCCTTTACTTATTCTGAAAAAAAAAGCAATAAATAAAAAAGTTATGAATTTTTTAAAATAGGACCCTTATTTTGGCCCACCCTGTATATATATATATATATATATATATATATATATATATATATATATATATATACGATAGCTATGGCGTTTCTAGCTTTTCATAAAACATGTTCAAAATCCGTATACAAACAATGAAGTTTCTTCATCTACTTACAACTGATTATTTTTTAATTAATTCCCAAAGATTTTGTAGCATTTTTGTTAAAAAAAACAATTCATATCAAATCAAATTGAATGAACATTTCTTTTCGTTTACTTACATTAATGAAATCACAACATAAAAAACGGTAAAGTAAATAACGTTTTCGATGGGCTATATTTATTTTGCTTTTCAACATTGAACAATTAGATTAACATATAGTTTAATAAAATTAATTTGATTTGAAACATAATTTCCGACAACCTACAAAATTAACTGTAGACTTTTATATTTTTTTCAAATTCATAAAATTATTGCATTCAGTTTTTCTTAATAAAATAAATGTTTTAAAAAGTGAGAGAGATGTATATTTGTAACATTTTTCATCGACAAAACTCCTATTTATTTACAGGTCCATCGATGCACAAAAAAAATGATTTTTTGAAAATATATACGGAATAAAACGGTGGAGAAAACTATTTTTCTGAAGATACAAATAAACCATCGGTAGAAACTTACGATTCAGAGGTGTATACCTCATCATTTGAATATTAGTCACACGTTAACAAACGCAAAAAAGGCACAATTTGTAAAATGTAAAACATAAAAAAATACATTTAAAATATGCACAAGTCAATAAACACTGGCGTAAAGCATTTGTCATGTAAAGTGTGTAATTTATTATTTTTAAAGCAATCTGATTTGAAAATCCATGAGAGGACACACGCACAAAAAAAAAGGATTTTTTGAAAATATATACGGAATAAAACGGTGTCGTCGTTTTTAGGAGAAAACTATTTTTCTGACGAATATATTTGACAAAAAATACAAATAAACTACGGATAGAAACTTACGATTCAGAGGTGTATACCTCACAATTTGAATATTAGTCACACGTTAACAAACACAAAAAAGGCACAATTTGTAAAGTGTAAAACATAAAAAATATATTTAAAATATGCACAAGTCAATAAACACTGGCGTAAAGCATTTTTCATGTAAAATGTGTAATTTATCATTTTTAAAGCAATCTGATTTGATAATCCATGAGAGGAAACACGCAATTGAGAAACCTTTTGTATGCAAAGTTTGTAATTCTTCCTTTGCAAGAAAATATAATTTGACGACACACATGCGGACACACACAAACGAAAAACATTTTACTTGCGAAGTGCTTCACTCTATATTTTCAAAGAAATGTACTTTACAAAACCACATCAAGACAAACATGCATAAAAAACCTTCTGTTTGTGAAGTTTGTGGCTCTGTCTTTGCAAGGAAGGATCATCTTACGACACACATGTGGAAACACATGTTTGAAAAACCTTTTGCTTGTAAAGTGTGTGACTTTGCATTTGCAACAAAATATCATTTAACGACACACATGCGCACACACACAAACGAAGAACGTTTTACTGGTGAAGTGCATCACCCTACATTTTCAGAGAAATCTACTTTACAAAACCACATCCGGACAAACGTGCATGAAAAACCTGTTTGTGAAGTGTGTCACTCTGTCTTTGCAAGGAAGGATCATCTTACGACACACATGTGGAAACACATGTTTGAAAAATCTTTTGTTTGTGAAGTTTGTGACTTTGCATTTGCAACAAAATATCATTTAACGACACACAGGCGGACACACATGAACAAAAATCTTTATACTTGTGATGAGTGTCACGTTTCATTTTCACAGAAATCCAGTTTACTAAGCCATATCCGGATACACACTGGACATAAACCTTTTGTTTGTGAATTGTGTTCTTCTGCGTTTGGAAGAAAAGATTATTTAACGAAACACATGCGGAGACACACAAATGAAAAACCTTTTATTTGTGACGAGTGTCACACTGCATATTCACAGAAATCTTATTTATTAACACATATCCGGACACACACTGGCGAAAAACCTTTTCATTGTCAAGTGTGTAATTCTGCATTTGCAAGAAAACAGCATTTAACGACTCACATGCAGACACACACTGGCGAAAAACCTTTTCATTGTCAAGTGTGTAATTCTGCATTTGCAAGAAAACAATATTTAACGACTCACATGCAGACACACACTGGCGAAAAACCTTTTAGTTGTAAATTGTGTAATTCTGTGTTTGCAAGAAAATTTACTTTAACGAGACACATGCGGATACACGCAAGAAAAACCTTTTTCTTGTAAATTGTGTAATTCTGTGTTTGCAAGAAAATTTACTTTAACGAGACACATGCGGATACACGCAAGAAAAACCTTTTACTCGCAAATTGTGTAATTCTGCGTTTGCGAGAAAATTTACTTTAACGAGACACATGCGGATACACGCAAGAAAAACCTTTTTCTTGTAAATTGTGTAATTCTGTGTTTGCAAGAAAATTTACTTTAACGAGACACATGCGGATACACGCAAGAAAAACCTTTTGTTTGTGAAAAATGTCATTCTGTGTTTTCAAGAAAAGAAAACTTCTCAACACTCATACGGACACACAAACGAAAAACCTTTTGTTTGCGAAGTCTACCGCTAGTGACACATTTCTACAATTAAATTAAACACTTACATACAAACATTGAACATGGTTTTATGGCATATTACGGATAATGTAGCCACTCTAATCTAAGTGCTCACTCAAAATAAGAATATACCAAATTGTATGTACGACAGCAACTGGGCCCATGAATGAAGATTCAAAATGTACTTTAAAATGTGCAGGAGATATACAAAATATTTAGCACAAGGTTAAAATAACCTTACATATTTCAGTTGGAGTCTGTAAAACTCAGTCAAATATCTACCATGCAAAGATATGTGTCATCTTCATCAATATACAAAAGGTAATTTGAACAAGAACTTCACCTTAATGAACGAACATTTACTTGTTGTTTAGCTCTTAGATATATTTATTAAGTGTTCAAGTAATCGCGTACTTGAATCTTGAATATTTCCACAAACCGACGATCATTTTAAATGAAATTAGTTTAACATTTATATAAACATGCTATCAAAATTAGAGTTTGTTTTTTCAGAATTATTTCACAATACCTTATATATATTATTCTGCACAACGACTTACATGTTGTCTTGTATGAGAAATAGTTATATTTTTAAATATCGTTAAAGTTGATAATAAAATACAGGATTTACACAATTTTAATTCCAAATTTCTTAAAAATAAAAATGTACGAATCATTTTATAATGATCACAAATGAATTGCACATTTCAATTTTCTATCATTTGTCAAATATAATTTCCTATGATTATTTCCAATGTTCAAAGTCGAATGTCTTTTAAGGGAAATGTTTTCATGGATCTTTTATGATATTTTTGTCATGCTTCATTGAGTTTGACAAGAAATAGTATTCAACCGTATGTGTTGGCTTAGATTATTCTGAAAAAATCTTCAAAGCTATTTTTAGTTAGAAGTGAAATAAAAGCGTTCACGTTGCAATTCTTGTTAAGTAATTATTATTACTTGCGAATTCTACCCAACACTTTGAAACTTAGACATGTCAAAAAAATCGGGGAATATAAATTGTTTACGAGTCAAGATGGTGAAAGAAACTTTACACCCTCCAATATCAGTTTTGACAATTTTAGTTTAAATTGTCGCCGTTTCAAATCACCGCCTCCATTTTTTTCTTTTCTTTCTTTTTCTTCTTTCTTACTTCGCCTCCGCTCTTTCTCTTATCAGCTAAACACGAGTGAAACGTTTGCCAAACACGAGTGAAACATTCACCAAACACGAATGCATTCATCAATCTCGAGTGAAATCCTCGGCCAAACACAAGTGAAACATGCGGCTAAGCACGAGTGAAACGCATGAACATATATCAACAAAACACCAACAAAACAGGCGATTTAATTTTTACCCTTTAGACGAAATTAATTTAGATGGAATCACTAAACTTCCAATCTATTCTTGATTGCATAAATTTCGTTCTAGAGTTAATTAGTCATTTGTTTGTTTTCATGGGGGACCAACCTCATTAATATTACGCCGGCAAAATGAATACAGCTCATTCTGGTCAAGTCGGGGCAACGCGCAGAGGAACAACGACTGACGCTACCAGTCACGTTGTCCGATTCCAGCAACAGGAGCAGCCATTCTCAGCAGCAGACAAAACAGCCCTTATCAGGGCTAATAAGGTTTTCACACATGCGATTCACTACTGCTTGGTTCCCGAGACCCACCAGCAACGAATTTCATTTCCAGTCCCCAGCACTCAGCTCGCTCCAGCGCCTCTAGCTCACCACTGCAGCTTTCCAGCTTTTGGTGCCTCTCAGCTCGCTCCAGCGCCTCCAGATCACTCATGCAGCCTTCCAGCCTGTGGTGTCTCCTGCAGCCTCGCCTGCCACTTCGCTCACTCTTGACTCCCTGCCGGTCGTCCCTTCCAAACACTGAACCCTCCGTTCTCAGGCTCGTCTGTTCCAAACACTGACCCCTCTATCTCAGTGGCCACCAACCGTTCCGGACCACTTTGACGTCCGGCTTATCGTTCCAGACCCAGCGAGCAAACCTGAACCCTAACGCTAAAATAAAAGGCGAACCCTGGTCTTTAACCAAACAACTCGTGTCTGTCATTCTTCTTTGCCTTTTTGCTGTTTACCGTTTGGCCTGTGTCTACCTTGTTAGTTGTTGGGTCGATTGTCCCCCGACGACCGACCCCCGCAACAAAATAACCAAAACTCTACATCAGTGTGATAGTTTCTTTCATACATGTCCTCACATCAATGTAAAACATCTGGCCATCATATAAAGGATAATCAACTTAAAAGTGGACTATAGTAAAATTATCGCATCATCATCAAAAAAAAATACACGAATCTTTTAACTGTCCATTACTGGAATTATAATCACATCAGTCTACAAGCAACTTTTTGCAAAGCTTGTGATGCCAGTAATACCACCATCTTAAAAACTGAAGATTGTGATAATATACTCTAACAGCTGTACAAAAAGAAATACTATAATAACAATGAAGATGCCGTAAATCATCAAACACAAGACACGCCAAAAAACATTGTCATCATTAATTAGTTAATTTTGTAATAACCCCAGTCAGTTTTATTCTTAATAAGATTTAACATTGAGGAAAGTAATTACTGCTAATAACATTTTCTTGCAGTTGTTATTCAATGGGAATTACGCAGCTAACAACCAATGCTAACGGTAGACTGAGCTAACTAATCCCAAAACATCGAAATAAATTAATCATTTTAATTTGTATTCAATATAAGCACCACTTCTTAATAGATAAATTAAGCCATCGGTCTTGAAAAAAATTAACATAAGAGTTCAATTAAACCACTGCTACTAAATGGATTCGTTCGTTGAAAACATCGAAACTAGAAACATTCGTAAGATTTTGAGAAAAACCGGAAAGGTTCTCTTCTCTAAGATTTTGTTTTTATGTACTTCAAAACAATTTCCAGCATTAAATGGACAAAGTGTTGAGAAGCTTTTAACTGTGCTATCATCAGAAAGTCTTAGATTTTTAAACGACTAAGAAACAATCGAAAAATGTTGTCTTTCTTGTATTTGCCATTGTTGTATCCGACTAAAACTCCTTCAGAGTAATATCTTCTGACGTCATTTTTTTTTCTTTATAATAAAAAATCAGGCCGTCGCCATCTTCTTTTTTCTTAAAGCTTAGGAACACGACATGGTGTCAGAAGCAATATTTAAATGGTGAAGCTCTACACAACCTTCTTAGTGACACTCAATATGGTTTCCGTTCTGCTAGATCTACAGCAGATGTCCTTACAGTTATATCGCATAGGATTAGCAAATCTCTCGACGGTGGCAATCTTTCTAGGGCAATTGCTCTTGCCATATCTAAAACCTTTGATAGGGTATGGCATAAAGGTTTACTTCATAAGATCGCTAGCTATGGTATAGCTGGAAAAGTCTTCTCAATTATTAAATCATTTCTTTCTGATAGGCTCATAAGAGTAGTAGTTGAGGGGCAAAAATCAGAAGCTCACAGTATTAATGCCGGTGTCCCTCAGGGATCCATCCTGGGCCCAACTCTTTTCCTGATCTACATTAATGATCTTCCAAATCATATCCTTACATCATTTGTAGACATTTATGCTGACGACACTACCATTTATGGTACCACATCTAAGACAGTAAACGAGCAAGTACTCTCCAATTCTCTCTCCTCTGATCTTGAGCATGTAGTACAATGGGGAAAGGAGTGGCTGGTTACTTTTAATGCATCTAAAACCAAGCTTCTCTCTTTACATCATCAACATTTTAATCCACATTTGTCATTAATTGAAATGAATGGCTCTCGTCTTCAGGAGGCCTCAAGTTTTGACAAGCTTCTGGGCTTGACCATTACTCCTGATCTTAAATGGAACACGTATATCAAATCTGTTGCCAATGCCGCTGGAAAAATGGTGGGATCTTTCTATCGATCCAGTAGATATCTCACTGCTGATGCTATTCTCTATCTATATAAGAGCCAGGTACGTCCAAGGATGGAATACTGTTGCCACATCTGGGCAGGAGCTGCTAGAAAGGACTTGTCCTGCCTTGATAGAGTTCAAAATAGACTTCGTAGCCTCGTAGGAGATGTCCTTTTCTCCTCCTTACAACCTCTATCTCACAGAAGAGATGTTGCGAGTTTGTCTCTGATGTATCGTTATTTTCATGGAAAGTGTTCAACTGAGCTTCAATCTATGGTCCCCCCTCGCCAAACTTTCACAAGAAACACTCGTCTAGCTGTAAACACTATCAATAATTTCCCCCACTCTTTATCTGTGCCTAAACCTAAACATAGATTCCATGAACAAAGCTTCTTTCTTAGAACTGCACGCCTGTGGAATTGTCTTCCGTTTTCCTGCTTTCCGGCTGACTACAATATGGTTGTGTTCAAGTCTAAGGTAAATAAGTTCTTGATGAGCCGTTCCATATAAGTTATTAAATTTACCAAATTTTCATTACTAATGATTACTATATTGACCAACTTCTACTGTACACTCTTTAACCCTTATCCTTGAGTGGCCTCTGGGCCTTGATAATGTGGTGATGCCTTTGTAAAAAAAAAAAAAAAAAAAAAAAAAAAAAAATCATAAGTACGACGTTAATCGAAATAAAAACCAAGTAGTACAGAAAGACAAAATGGGTAGCAACGGAATCACCCAGTCGGAAAAGTTTAAATTTGGCCAACCTGAACAAGGAATAAAACAAATAATAAAAAAAGATTCTAAGATACCAAACATTCTGTTGATTAGACAAACAAGAAAGCAAACAAATTAACTCCTTAATTTTGAGCATGAAGAATAAAGCAAGAGTTATACTAGACGCCGCCAGTCTCTCACCAGATGAATTACAAACATTCTAAAATGTCAAAGGTTTAACATATATTTTACAGCTACAGAAGTGCAGTGAATAAGAGAGCAAGATTTAACATCCGATTTCATCAAAAAGCTGAGTTGATTGATTCATTTGTAATAGAAGTAAAAATCCTCACAAAAACCTGCGAGTATGAAAAGTTTCATAATTATCACATAATCATGATCAGACACTCAGATCTGCGAAACCTAACAAATGAACCTAAAAATTACCACAACGCCAAAATGTGGTTGTAATGAAATAAAAACATTTGAGGTCGCCGGAAAGTTTATACAAAAAAACACCTCATCGAAATGACGTATATGTCCAGTCTATAGAAAATGGCAATAAAAAGAAATAACTCCTGTTTCCGTAAGGGAAATATTTTCTGCATCCAAAAAATATTGTCCGTCAAATTATGTGACCGTTATAAAGAAACATGACAAAACATTACATTAACGACTATACACTTTTCATTGATACAATTTATCATTTTTTGTATTCGTTTAAACTTCATAACCTCATTAAAACATACTTTTATTATGATTTTGTGTGTCATGACATTAGATTTTTTTTACACAGTGGTCACAACTTATCAAGGCCCGGAAGCCACACAGGGATAAGGGTTATTGCAAGTACAGTACGTTAGTGTGGAGATTTGATGAAGTGTTTACTTAAGGGGGCGGTTCATTAGGAATTTGTTAACGTTGGACTTGAACACATCCAAGTTGTAGTCCGGTGGGAAGCAGGCAGACGGAACAGAGTTCTACAGGCGTGCAGTTCTAAGAAAGAAGCTTTGTTAATGGAATCCACGTTTTGATTTAATCACAGATAAAGAGTGGAGGAAATTTTTCTCAGTGGATTCAGCTAGACGGGTGTTTTTCGTGAAAGATTAGCGAGGGAGGACCAGAGATTGGCGTTCAGACGAGCACCTGCCATGGAAATAAAGATAAAACAAGTATAGGCTCGCAACGTCTCTTCTGTGGGAGAGAGGTTGCAGAGTAGAGAAAAGGGCATCCCCCACTAAACCACGAAGTCTATTTTGTACTCTGTCAAGGCAGGATAGGCTGTTTACTGCAGCTCCTGCCCAGATATAGCAGCAGTATTCCATCCTTGGACGTACTTGGCTTTTATATAGATAGAGAATTGCATCAGTAATGAGATATCTTCTGGAGCGGTAGAAGGATCTCACCATCTTTCCAGCGACCTTGGCAACATACTTGATGTACGTGTTCCATTTCAGATCAGAAGTAAAGGTCAAACCCAGAAACTTGTCAAAACACGGGGCCTCTCCCAGACGAGAGCCATCCATTCGAATTGATGCCAGACGGAGATCAGAGCGTTGATGATGTAAGGATAGGAGATTGGTTTCAGATGCATTAAAGGTAACCAGCCACGTCTTCCCCCACTGAACCACGCGCTCGAGATCAGAGGAGAGAGAATCAGAGAGATGAGAGAGAATCAGACATTAGATGAGAGTTACTTGCCCTTTGTGTGCTTTTCAGATGCATGTGTTTTCTTTTGTTACCTGTTGCGAGGCCATATAAAGCATTTTCACGCCTTAGTGATAAGGAAAACCATTATGCCAGTGTATATATATATATATATATATATATATATATATATATATATATATATATATATATATATATAACTACATTATTTATTTAAAGCAAAGCAAAGTTCGTACATTAGTGCAATAATTTGGTAGTAACGTAAGGACGTGTGATTGTGACTTGTACGGGTTGACCTCTGTGGAAGTGTGCACAGATAGATGTTATAGTTCGTATTTTACACGAGCGATACATATATATATATATATATATATATATATATATATATATATATATATATAGCTTAATTATAGCAGTCTTGGATTGTTCATGATGTATATGTTCTACGTGTAAGCAACAATGTTTATAGAAGAAAATATGTAAGCCTACCTCCCATTTCTATTTGCTGCTCTTCGAGTGCATGCTTATGAAGCGTGTGCGTTGCTTGCTGCCAAGCGGAAAAGAGAGAGGGTTACAAAAAACAGGAAGTGACGTGGTATGGTCACTCCCCGGTCAGCAGATCCAAAGGGCGACAATCGAGCCAGGCTGGGAGTTTCAACTACCACATACCTTACAGATGCGTTCTTTGTACGCTACACATGCACTTCTGTTTTCTTTTGCTACCTTACTAACCTAAACTTTAGCATAATGGCAGCGATGGTATCAGAGCCTAGCCTCGCCTTCGCCACTCAAACAGAATAATGGCGCGCAGCGCGAGTGGTCTCCAACAATAAAACTCAGTCGCGCACATTTCCTTTTTACGCCCACGCAAATTCTGTGGGCATAAAAAATAAAACTCTCTTTTCACGCGGACCTTTTTCCAAGCATCTTACGTCACAAATATGTTGGGGTTTTTTTTTTTTTTTTCATCCCATCGGATTACAAAGAAACCAAATTTAAAAAATATTTTTTCCTACAGCGTGCGAGGAGTCGATTTGAAATCTATAAAAAGGGCATTTTGCACCAAAACCAATCAGTCGAACCCAGCCAGCATGCTGTAAACATCAACACCGATTCCGTCCACAGGACGTTAAACTCGTGTGCACCCATCATTTGATTCTCGGCGTTTAAATGGACTTTTTACCTTTTTCTGATTCTTGGCTGAAGTAAGCGATGGACTTTTATGTTGTTTAATTATTGCTAAAAATAACTGGTTATTTCTTACCGGAAACGTTTACATTTCTACTTCATTTCATTTAATTACCTCAGTCGCAGGAACTTTTTCTACATCATTACATAAAAAAAGCATTTAATTACCTCAGTCGTATGAACTTTTTCTACTTCATTACATAAACAAACATTTAATTACCTCAGTCGTAGGAACTTTTTCTACTTCATTACATAAAAAGCATTTAATTACCTCAGTCGCAGGAACTTTTTCTACATCATTACATAAAAAAAGCATTTAATTACCTCAGTCGCAGGAACTTTTTCTACATCATTACATAAAAAAATCATTTAATTACCTCAGTCGCAGGAACTTTTTCTACATCATTACATAAAAAAAATCATTTAATTACCTCCGTCGTAGGAACTTTTTCTACTTCATTACATAAAAAAGCATTTAATTACCTCAGTCGTAGGAACTTTTTCTACTTCATTACATAAAAAAGCATTTAATTACCTCAATCGTAGGAACTTTTTCTACTTCATTACATAAACACACATTTAATTACCTCAGTCGTAGGAACTTTTTCTACTTCATTACATAAAAAGCATTTAATTACCTCAGTCGTAGGAACTTTTTCTACTTCATTACATAAACAAACATTTAATTACCTCAGTCGTAGGAACTTTTTCTACTTCATTACATAAAAAAGCATTTAATTACCTCAGTCGTAGGAACTTTTTCTACTTCATTACATAAAAAAGCATTTAATTACCTCAGTCGTAGGAACTTTTTCTACTTCATTACATAAAAAAGCATTTAATTACCTCAGTCGTAGGAACTTTTTCTACTTCATTACATAAAAAAGCATTTAATTACCTCAGTCGTAGGAACTTTTTCTACTTCATTACATAAAAAAGCATTTAATTACCTCAGTCGTAGGAACTTTTTCTACTTCATTAATAAAAACGCATTTAATTACCTCAGTCGTAGGAACTTTTTCTACTTCATTACATAAAAAAGCATTTAATTACCTCAGTCGCAGGAACTTTTTCTACATCATTACATAAAAAAATCATTTAATTACCTCAGTCGTAGGAACTTTTTCTACTTCATTACATAAACAAACATTTAATTACCTCAGTCGTAGGAACTTTTTCTACTTCATTACATAAACAAACATTTAATTACCTCAGTCGTAGGAACTTTTTCTACTTCATTACATAAACAAACATTTAATTACCTCAATCGTAGGAACTTTTTCTACTTCATTACATAAACAAACATTTAATTACCTCAGTCGTAGGAACTTTTTCTACTTCATTACATAAAAAGCATTTAATTACCTCAGTCGTAGGAACTTTTTCTACTTCATTACATAAACAAACATTTAATTATTTCAGTCGTAGGAACTTTGTCTACTTCATTACATAAAAAAGCATTTAATTACCTCAGTCGTAGGAACTTTTTCTACTTCATTACATAAAAAAGCATTTAATTACCTCAGTCGTAGGAACTTTTTCTACTTCATTAATTACCTCAGCCGTAAGAATATAAATTTTAATTTAATTACCTCAGTCGTAGGAATTTTTTCTACTTCATTACATAAAAAAGCATTTAATTACCTCAGTCGTAGGAACTTTTTCTACTTCATTACATAAAAAAGCATTTAATTACCTCAGTCGTAGGAACTTTTTCTACTTCATTACATAAAAAAGCATTTAATTACCTCAGTCGTAGGAACTTTTTCTACTTCATTACATAAAAAAGCATTTAATTACCTCAGTCGTAGGAACTTTTTCTACTTCATTACATAAACAAACATTTAATTACCTCAGTCGTAGGAACTTTTTCTACTTCATTACATAAAAAAAAACATTTAATTACATCAGTCGCAGGAAGAGACTCTCAATTAAGAAGAATCTTTCTGGTCTTCTCTTTTCACTTATTTTGCGATTTTTAGAAAGTAAATTTTGTATAAGATTTATTCTCCGCCTCGGTCATCTTTGTTTAATTGTTCAACTCTATTCTAAACACATTATGTTTATTTATATGTTATTTTTACTTTTCGGGAAAAACAACGACACCAGTAGTCCCGCAACAGTGGGATAAAATAGAAAAACGTGTACTTAAAAGATTACGGCAGACATAAACAAAGAACAGTTAATTTGCTCTGATGTCTAGCAGTATTTTGTTTCTGGTCGTTGCAATGCGTGGTGTCCACGTGGGTTTAATAAAAATAAAGGGCACCATACTGAAAACTCGGTGAATAAAACTATAAGTGACATTTTTTTTTCTTTTCGCAAATTTTTATTGTGCAAAACAATACAGGAAAACGTCAAATGTGGTGGAAACACTCAAATGTTTCTAACAACAGTTTAAATTGTACTTCTGTGCACGTATCCCTGGAGACAAGTTGGTCATATTCTTTTTCGTATCTGGAAAAGGGCGTCCAAAGTGATCTTTTGAAGATGAAGTTAATAGGCACGATCTAGCGGCAATTTAGGATAAATATCGCAAACAAATAAAGCTAAGGTTTGTCACAGTAAAAAGTAATAAGGAATCCTGACAGGCAGCCATATATTAACAGAAATATCAAGAACAAACTTCACACTGACACATCAAGCTTACATAAACCGACAGGATCAAATAAACGACGTCTTTCAGAAAATGTTTTTTATTCAGTAAAAACACGTAAGGAAGAGGATTCGGTGAGTAGCATTCACCATATATACACTTCTCACAGGGACTTCCTATTTAAGGACTACTTGAAGTTAGGTACCCTACGCTGTTCCATAAAAAAAAACAAAGTGTTCCCCCAGTCAATTGTACTATAGGTACTCTAATTGCTCTTTCAAACGATCCTCAACTCGACAAAATAATCAATTTCATCGCATTAGTAACTTCTCAGAAGAATTCCACATTGTGCTTCAAGCAAATAACTATCAGATATTTCATAGGAAATAATGAAATGCTACTTGAGTGAAGGAAATAATAAGAGAACTGGATTAAATACTACCCCAAGGAATAATCCGCAATGTTGATGAACCAACGAACTGAGTTAACAGTATTGTGTATGTGCGCAAGAGAAACAGCAAAATCCACCAACGTTTAGACTGAAAAGTATCAAAACAAGGACATTATGCGTGCTATTAAAAGACACCAATAATGATGGAAGTTTCTCACAAAATATCTGCCACTAAATACGAAGTGTGTTCAATAAGTTTTCACACCTTTTTGTACAGGCATTTAAAAATGGCGTAGACTCTTGAAAATTCAGTAAATTATTGTAAGACATCTTCTGATATGACCGATTAATTTTTACAATTCCAAATTTAAAAGAACAGCTGTAGCAGGAATGGAAATACACCTTACTAAAGCCTGATTATCCCAGCTGGTGAATTTTAAAAATGCAATCTAGACGTAAGGACACTTTAGAAGAACGTTATCTGTTTTAAATTTGAAAAATACCAAGGAAACGTATAGAATGCTTTAAACTGATTTTGAACCATCTTGCATGAATAGAGCATCAGTTTTCGAATATCATAAGAGATTCAGGGAAGGTAGATGCTGGAGGACTAGAAAAAGTCAGTACACCAGAGTTGATTGGTTAAATAAAAAAATCCATAGATAAGGACAGTTGTACGTCTACGGAGACAATAAGTGCACAGCTTGATGTTTTTCTAGGAATTGTACACAGAATTATCTTTGAGGAACTGAAGATGCGGAAATTTGCGCGAAGTTTGTTCCATGGATACTCCATCCTTGTCACAGACTATTTGCCAATACAGTTCCCCACCTTCCCTATACCCAGGCCTTGCTCCCTGTTACTTTTACTTATTCGCTAAGCTCGGGGAAAACCGTAGATGCTGTCGTTATGAGACTATTGACGCGATGGACAAGGCCATGAGGACGATCAGTGACACACTACCCATAGAGGACTTCCATCAATCTTCCAGTAGTTGTTGTTGAAACGGTACAACTGCATTGCATCCGGAGGAGATTACTTCAAATTAGGTCATTCATGCGTGTCCTATCAATAAAAGTGTCCGGGACAATTACTTGGTCACGTCTTGTCATAAGACCTCCCCTAAATATGATATATGAAATGTTATTTATGGTAACATTAATTAGTTAACTTGCTAGCGAAAGTCATGCTAGCGTTCCTTGGATAGGAGTTATTTTCTCTTGAATAAAACGGGTGCGCATGATTTTGGGATAAGTCCCTTTTTACCCACCCTTAAATATAACTGGTGCGCATGCTTTTTGAATGTGTTCCTTGTAAGCTACACATGCATTTGTGTTCTCTCTTGTTACCTTACTAACCTAACATTAACATGGTGGCAGCGTGGAATTAGATAGAAAAAGGTGTATGTAAAAAATTACGGTGTATATAAACAGTTGCTCTTAAGCTTTGCAGTATTTTGTTACTCGTCGCTATAATGCGTGAAGCCCACGTGTGTTTAATAAAAATGAAGGACACCATATTTAACACTCGGGGAATAAAACCATAAGTGACTTTTTCTTTTCACGAATTAGTATTGTGAAAAATAATAAAGAAAACATTAAATTTGATGGAAAACCTCAATTTTAATAAAAAATCATTTCAGCTGTACTTCTCCGCGATAGCATCCCATTCTAGAAAACGGGGTTTAAGGCAGTAAAGCTCGTGGATATTCGAAATCGAAGCTGATAGGTGCGAACCGGGGCAATTTCTGATAAATATCAAGATCAAACAGAGTCACATACGAACTTTCGATTGTACGCTTTTACTTGCCGAAGGAAATCGAGAACATCGGTGATTTTCTAGAGATGCTAGCTTCAGGCACAAAGCTTCAAGTTCAGAGACAATCGTTAAATGGATAACTAAATAAGCGACCAAGTCATTGTTGCAACAAAATATCCGGAATTACGAAAAACAGCTACTTTGCAAAATCGAGGCAAGACCTATGCAAGAAGTTCGCATTTTCGAGGCTTCAGTGAATTATAAGAGGCAAAGGAATTACAAGCGAAACGTGACAGCCAAATGACTGCAATTAAGGAGAGACCGATGAACACATGTGGTAAATATGGACGTATCCATCAAAATGAAACTGCCCTGCTCGAGGCATCACGTCTTCATCATCTGGTTTGGAGGAACCCCTGGGCGAAAATGTGCCCCAGCACAAAAATAAAAAGGAGCCGTAACAGGCAGCCAAAGATCAACAAGTCTAAAAGAACAAAAACTTCGCACCGATACAGGAGAATCATAAAAACCGACAAAACTCTATTAATGTTTCGGACGAAATAAATGACAACTTGGAAAAAATGTTTTTTTTTATTCAATTAAAAACACGTTAAAAAGAGTAGAGTGTCAGTTACATTCGTCACATTGGATGTAATACTACGAAACAGGGAACGGGTGCATGAATTGACAATTAAGGTGGACACAAGATCAAAAGGAAATACAATCCTCTTGCATACATTCCAGCAAATGTTTCCGATATGTGTAGACCGAAATGGATAACCATGTCCCGGCGCGGCGCTAAAAGAAACTGCAGTACTCACGGCTAACAGCAGATCCAGTATCCCACAACATGGATCGGTATGGGTTCAATGCGCAAACTAGGGGGAATGCAGGTATTTTAATTTCTATGTAGTGACTGCACAAGTATATATAATACTAGAACTAATCTCCCTCAAAAAAAAAAAAAATTGACTTAACGTACCACTAACTCGAAGTTTCTTGTTTGGGAGAGTAGTTATCAATTACACCTAGTTTTTTTTTCAGTAAAAGTCAGTTTTCACAAGTTTTTATGAAAAATTTCTCTAAACAAAACGTAACACAAAAAAATAGAACTTCTGTCCGATCTGATGTAACAAGAACACCTTCTCACAAATTATTCAGTTTAAAACTCGTACCTGGAGAAGGCTGTACGCTAAATCGGATTAAACTTTATGAGTAGAACTAATAAAAAATATCAATAATAATAATAATAATAATAATAATAATAATAATAAAATATCATTTGTTTTAGGGAATCTATTTTTTTTAATTATTCTCAATAAATTTGTTTTATTAACATTAAAATCGAACTTTATTTGAATTAAACTAAAACTATATCTTTCGATTTACTAATTGTTGGATGTGAAAGTTAAAGACATGCGTGTTACATTCGATGCCTCCGTTCAGTCTCAAAAGACAAAGGATACCCCTTGTAGGTGTAGCTGTGCGTATAATTGTGAGGCAGCGGTTGCGCAATCTCCAACCATACCTCTCCTGAATCGGCACTGTTTAAGTCCAGTGACAAGGAAAAGTCCAGGACGACTGGAAACAATGCCGAGATAAGCGGAGAGCACATACAGCACCTGGAAGTTCCAAAATGGTCACCCATTTAGTACTGACCAGGTTCAACGTTGCTTAACTTTGGTGATTTAGTGGGAATCGGTGTGTCAAAGTGACTATGCCGTACGTTACATGATTGTTCTAGTTCGAAGATGGTCACCGACTTTCTAGTCAGAAAAAGTTTGAACGACATACATTATTTCAAATTAAGACATTTTAGAAAATCAAGCTTATATACACCGACAGGACGAGATAAATAACGACTTTCAGAAAATGTTTTTTATTCAGTTAAAAACACGTACAAGAATCATTCGGTCAGTGGTATTCGTCATATTGGATGTAATACTATCAAAACTGGAATGGGTGCATAAATTGACAATTCAGGTGGACAAATGTGCTGAAGGAAATATACACCCCACGGGGACTTTCTATACTCAGACTACCCTCTCTTCAGTACTTGAAGCTTGTTACCATATACAGTTCCATCCAAGAAACAAAGTGCACCCCACTCAATTATACAGTAGTTACTCCAATTGCTCTTTCAATCGATAAACTCGAGGAAAGCATATCCAGATCAATTTCATCGCATTGGAAACTTCACAGGAGAATACCACATCGTGCTTCGAGCAAATAATCACCCGATTGTACATAGGAAATAATGAAATGCTACATGAGGGAGGAAATTTAATTTAACAAATTTGGATTAAATGCTACCCTAAGGAATAATCCACAATGTTAACAATATTGTGTATGTGCGCAAGAGAAACAGCAAAATTAGACCAAAAATATCAAAACAATGACAGTATGCTACCACAAGACACAAAAAGTCTCTCACAAAATATCCGACAGTAAATACGAGTTTGTAGACGTTTTTTTACATGCATTTAAAAATGTCGTAGACTCTTGAAAAGTCTGGATACTATTGCTAGACATCTGAAATGATCGATTAAGTTTTATAATTTCAGGTTCAAATAAACAGCTACATCAGGGATTGGATTACACCCTACTAAAGCTTTATTATCACAGCTGATGAATTTCAAAAATACAATATGAACATAAGGACACTTTAGAAGAACGATATGCAATACAATTCTGTTTCTATACTGGAAAAATATTTTTGGAAACATATAGAATGCTTCAATATGGTTTTGGACCATTTTGCTTGAATAGAGCATCAGCTTTTGAGTGGCATAAAAGATTCAAGGAAGGCAGGAAGTCTGTGAGGGATGAGTGGTGTGGGGGAATAGAGAAAGTCGAAACACTAGAGTTGATTGGTTAAATTAAAAAAATTTCACGGATTGATTGGTTAAATAAACAATTCATGGATTGATTGGTTAAAAAAAAATTCATGGATGAAAACAGTTGCATGTCTATGAAGACAATAAGTGCACAGTTTATGTCAGTGTAGGAATTGTTCACACAATTCTACTTGAGGAACGGGAGATGCAGAAATTTGCGCGGAGTTTGTCCCAAGGGTGTTTTGTCCTTATCACACACTATTTGACCAAGATGAGCATCAAGACAATTCATCACCCCCCCGTGCTCCATGTTACTTATGCTTATTTTCTCATCTCGGGGAAAACCTTTGATGCTGTCGTTATGAGAGAATTGAGGAGATGAAAGAGGCTGTGACGAGGGTCAGTGACACATTCACACGAGAGGGCTTCCATTGGCCTTCCAGAAGTTGTTGGAACGCTACAACTGCATTGCAGACGGAGGAGATTACTTCAAATTGGACAAGGGTTTCATGTGTGTACTATCAATAAAATTTCCCATGCGAAAAAAGTCTGGTAACTTATGTCATTGTTTTCGAACAAAATAAGACGAACAGAACCATAAACTTCGAATGTAGATGGAGATAGTATAGACTGCACGTCTCATATTTAACAGTAATGAATGTGCTGTCAACAAAAAGTCAAATTCTTTGGTGCTGTCTTCAACGAAAACACAGCCAATCTCAGGGAACTTCTTTCTAAGAAGTTCCCTGAGGCTGACTATGAATGGAGCAATAGTCACCAGAAATCGCTGCAAAAAATATGATTTGATATGCAAGGTTACAAAAGAGTCGATAAATGCAAGCTCAGGACGAAAACATGTTTTCTTGAATTGCATAAATAACGAGAGTGAGAGATAAATGGAACATGAAATCATATGTTAAGAACAACAGAAATCTACAACTGACGACTCTCTCATGCCTCATGACATCTCAGTGCGACCATGGCAATTATTTAAAATACTTTTTATCCGAAAACTAAAGGTATTTTCTAGTGATAAAGTGATCAACGTGACCAAGCAAATCTTTGCTGAGCAAGGAGTCACAGAAAGGCTTATCATCACCTCTTCTCTCAGATTTCTAAAATCGTAAAGCTCTGGGAGAATTACTATTACATTCTAAGCTGGTTGACAGTCTGCTCACCAAATGTCTCAACAACAATACTCTGCAGAAGGTAATTAAGGATCGCCTACTCCATAGACAGTTGTTGCAGAGAATGCAGCGCTACCAACATGCAAAAGACCTAATGGATTTATATACAAAACAACTAGTACGAGTAAGATACCAGAGTACAAGAAAATTAACTCCAGCATTTGTCAGACAAGCCAGCACTGAACCACGATCTTAGTTTGTTAAAACTACAACAGGAAAGATGCCAGTAATGAAATATAAGATACAAACATTTTTTTATAAAAAATTCCGACATAAAACTGCACCTTTACAATTCATACACCCTGTTAAAACACACACACACACACATACAAGCACGAACAGACAATTCGAATTCGTCCACAAATCGTCAAAGGAAAGTCAGTTCAGTAATAACGTACGAACCGGGAAAACTACTTGGTCAGGCCGTGTCATAAGATCTCCCCAAAATATGACATATATGAGAAGTTATTTATGGTAACATTCATTAGTTAAGATTTTAGCGAGAGACATGTTAGCCTTCCTTGGATACGAGTTATTTGGTTTTGAATAAAATGTGTGCGCATGCTTTTGGATGTTACATTTGCGTGTTTTCTCTTGTAACCTTACTAACACAACCTTTAATATGGTGGCAGCGGTGGGATTAAATAGGAAAAAGTGTACATAAAAGATTACGGCAGATATAAATAGAAAATAGTTAAGTTGTTCTTAAGTCTGACAGCATTTTTGTTACTGGTCGATGCGACGCGTGGAGCTCACATACGTTTAATAAAACCTTAAGTAACCATGGCAATTACTTATTAAAAAAAAACTTTTATCCGAAATCTAAAAGTATTTTCCAGTAAGAAAGTTAACAATGTGACCAAGCAAATCTTTGCTCAGCAGGAGTCCGAAAAGGCTTATAAGCAACAATGGGTTACATTTCAACCTTCAATGTTTCAGAGAATTTGCTAAAGAATGGGATTTAAGCACACCACCTCATCTCGCAGATTTCAAAATAAAACAGCATAACAAAACGGTATATACAGATCGTAAAGACAGCTATAAAGAGTCATATTAGGAAACCAGGATATAGATGTGAGTCTACTATATCTCTGATCTATCTCAGCTCTGGGAGAATTACTATTACATTCTAAGCTGGTTGACAGTCTCCTCACCAAATGCCTCAACAACAATATTCGGAAGAAAGTAATTAAGGATCGCCTACTCCATAGACAGTTGTTGCAGAGAAGGCAGCTCTACCAACATGCAAAATACCTAATGGACTTATATACAAGACAACTAGTACGAGTAAAATACCAGAGTACAAGAAAATAAATTCCAGCATTTGTCAGACAAGCCTGCAATGAATCAGAATCCTACATTGTTGAAACTACAACAGAATAGGTTTCTTAGTAGAAACCTTAAGTATTTAAAAGAAAGCTGTCAGCAATGCCGATAAGACACAAACATTTATCTATAAAACATACGAACATCAAACTAAACTTTTACACATTAATTATGCATACAACCTGCTAAACCGCTCAACACACACACGCACGCACACACACACACACACAAACACATACACGCAGACACACACACACGCGCATCAATACCCAATCCGAATTAGTCAACAAAGTCAGTCCAGTAATAATACACCAACCGGGACAACTACTGTTATATAAGGGTTTCATTAAAGTGTTTTCATTAAAAGAGAGTCTTATTATAGTGTTTGTCGTTGAGAGAGCGATGTTGTTGTAAGAGAGATAGTTCGTTTATAACGATTCCTATATTTTAAAAGTTCATTACTTAGAAGTTTAGAATGGAAGAAGAAGAAACTCTTTGTGTGAGGAGATAGTGTTCAGACAGTCTTAGTGTAGATATGAGATGTTGATTCACATTGTGGATATGAGATGTGTATGTCACGACATTTTATAACACAGATATATAATAACAATTCACTTTACCTTTTTGATGGAATCACAAACACAAGACGACGTTTTATCAAAACACATGATGGGTTTATTTCTTCACGACCGGCCGGGGTTTTCATCATCAAGAATTCAAAGCTTCACATTTTAGTTTCAAAGTGATCGTCTCGCTTCCTAGACGTTCGAATTCCCAGACCCTCTCCGAGTTTCTCACTGACTGTCTCTAACTAACTCTCACTTCCTATATTGAGAAATCCATGCATGTCCGGCCTACGTGACGAAACTCACGTGCCATCACATGCGCGAGTCGCACGTTTCCCGAAAATTATGATTTCCCAATAACCTATTTTTTCTTTGATGTTTTTACAAAGGAATTCAACCTACATATCTAATTTATTTAACCAATATTTTATTCTCCACATTCTTTTAAAAATTGAATAGTTTATTTATTATTTATTTCATCCGAATTAACAATTTACTGGACATTCCATTTAAACCTATTGTTCTTTAAAACTTATGCCCAGGGTTCGATTTCTGCTTTCTGTCATTTTATTTTCATTTTAACTAATCTCTCTGTTTTTATACTTACATGAAAAGGGGACAGCCCTTATCATGAAACACTACTAATACACTAACCGGGACAACTACTTGGTCAGGGCGTGTAATAAAACCTCCCCAAAATATAGTATATAGGAAAGTTATTTATGATAAAATTATTAGTTAACATTCTAGCTAAAGAGATATAGTATGGCATGTTAGTCTTCCTTTAATACGAGTTATTTGCTCTTGAATAAAACGAGTGCGCATGCTTTTTGGATGCGTCTCCTGTTACCTGACTTTAATATGATTGGTTGGCATGTTTTTGAGATGCATCCCTTGTAAGCTGCAGATGCACTTGTGTTTTCTCTTGTAACCTTAATAACCTAACATTTAACATGGAGGAAGCGGTGGGATTAAATAGAAAAAATTGTACATAAAAGATTGCGGCAGACATAAACAGAGAACAGTTAGGTTGCTCTTAAGTCTTGCAGTATTTTTGTTACTCGTCGCTGCCATGCGTTTAATAAAAATGAAGGACGCCATACTCAGTGAATAAAACCGTATGAAGTTAGTTTCGTTTAAGAAAAAAAAATTCATACCCGGTGTTATATTTTGATTATTTAGAAATAAAAAATACGGTTTTTCATATATATTTTTATGCTCATTCGCTAGGTTAATGTCTAAACATTCTTGTAAAAATAAACTTGATTCAATTTTATTCTTTAGAAAAAATAATTCATCAGTACGTCAAACACAGTTTTATCAATCAAAGTTAGTTTCGTTTAAGAAAAAAAAGAAGCCAACTTCATATCCGGTGTATAATTTTGATTTTTTTTTTAAATAATAAACGCGGTTTTTCATATATATTTTATGTTTATTCGCTAGGTAAGTGTCCAAACATTCTTGTAAAAATAAACTTTATTCAATTTTTATTCCGTGAAAAAATAATTAATCAGTACGCCACACAGAGATTTATAAAAAAAATAGTTTTGTATTACAATCGAAAACATTGACTTCAACTCCGTTGTTGGATTTTTTTTAATAATAAATCGGTTTTTATTATATTTTTTTATGTTTATTCGCGAGATAAAAATGTAAAAATGACTTTTTTTTCTGTAGAAAGTTGTTCTTATGACGGAATGAAATTTAGCGCGTGGCATACTTTTTGGCGAGCTGGCGTGCCAAAAAAGAATTACCGGTTGAATTGCATTTTTAAGAAACATTTAATCGTAATGAGTAGAAGGGATGTTGCACAGATAATGACACGTTGGTTCATATATTATTTGAATCAATGGAAAATAGGTGTGTCAGAAACTTCGTGAAAAATATTGAATAATTCCACCCCGTCTTTCCAAGCTTATAACTCCCGAAAAATGTAATTCAAGCCCTTATTTTTTTTCAATTAAAGGAGCAAGGACCAAAGTTTCATTTTAAAACAAAACAAAAAAAAATGTGATTTTTTAAGGTTTTCAACTTCGGACTTTATAGGTAAATTTCTAAAAAACACTACTTTTTTGTTTTAAATTTTAATATATTATTTATTCATCTTTTATCTTCAATTTGTGATATATAAAACTTTGGTGAGTAAATTATTTACTTTTTAACAGGCATTTCAAAATGGAAGGCGTGAATTATTCAACCCCCTGTCTTTCCAAGCTTATAACTACACGAAAAATGTAATTAACGCCCTAATTATTTTTTCAATTAAAGGAGCAAGGACCAAGGTTTCATTAAAAAAAAGCAAAAGAAAAAACAAACAACGTGGTTAAAAAAAAGGTTTTAAACTTCGAACTTTACAAGTAAATTTCTAAAAAACACTTTTTTGTTTTAAATTTGAATATATTATTTATTGATCTTTTCTCTTCAATTTGTGATATATAAAACTTTGGTGAGTAACTTTAATTATTTACTTTTTAATATACATTAAAAAATTAAAAAATATATTTCTATTACTTTTAAAGCGACTTCAATAGTTTATTTTGAAAGTATAATCCATAAAGAAAATAAACAACCCACGTTTAAAAGATAAATTACGAGTGTTTTTATATTTTATTCGCAGTGTCGTGTTAGGGGGGTCAAAAATTCCTATAAAAATTCTGATACACCTATTGGAAAAGTTGTCCTGAAAAAAAATACACGTATTTTCTGGGACAAGTTGTTGGAATATTGCAACGAGGAAACGTCGTTCATTACTTTTATATTTGGTTGTTGATTTGACGATTGGATGAGCGAGAAATCAATATTCGGACGCTGTTAGATGTTTTACCCTTAATTATTCTTCGATAAACGTCGATATTATGTTTTGAGTTAATCATTTTATTTGCAACATGTTGATTTGATGAATGAATTTTATGATTTAAGCAGAAATTGACCAGAAACACAAATTAAAGTCATTTTCATATGCTCAATTAAAAATCAATTTGGTTATTACGCATTCGTTATTATTTACTTCTTTACAACAATATAAGTATGTGACACAAGGTTGGAAGGTAGACCGGGTTAAGGCAGAGAAAAAAAAACGATGAAAACTCTGACCTTTTAAAATTGTCTGGGCCGCTATGTCGGCATTCTATGGTCGGGGTGTCTCAGGCTGTTGGCAATAGATTTACTTAACTCGAAACCGGACGCAATGCCTGGGATGGTGGAACCCCTAGAACTGCACAGGAAAAAAGCCATGATCAAGTTAACAGGGAACAAGCCGTCTCATTAATGTATGCAGAAGTTGATAGAGAGACGAATTAGAAAATTGTGTTTTGAACCAGTTGAGCATGCGCCGACTATTCCAATATAAACTCGATGAGATTCACTTAATCATGCCATTCACAACAGGCAAAACCGGCGAAGTCTCCACCACACAAGCAAATCGGAAAAGATAAAAGTAAGTATAATAGTATTTGAATTGGTTTAACATTTTGTAAATGTTTTATTATCTTTTCAAAACTACCACATTTTATTTTATTATTGTGAAATTTGACGTTTTTAAAATAAAACGTAAAATAAAACAGCAACAAACTAAATTCTTGATTAACCTTTTAACGAGTATGAAATTAATTTTTTGATTTAATTTTAATAATCATATTTTATCAATTGTTGAATTATGTATTAATTGAATAAGTTTTCTGCCGTTTTAAAGAACTAAAACTTTCTCAATACATAAAGGCCATTCCGCTTTGCATGTTTCAGTTGCTTTTTTAATAGAATTATTATTTAGATCACATTCTGAACACAGGGTCCCGTCTTTCTCGTGTTCAATATTTTACTCTAAGCGAAATAGAATTAATGTTTGAATAGCAAATGCCGGTAATTAGGATTAACGTTTAATACTAACATTAAACATGATTTCAATATTTTAGAATAATTAAATGATGTTCAAAATCTGATAAAGGGTATACGTAAACACATGAAATAAAGATTCTTAACTTTTCTAATGTGTAATTTACAATCAAACCAGTTATTTTATTCGAATGTAAAAAGAAAGGAAAACCTGATACAAGTAAAACTAGACAACCAATTAAAAATGTTAACGTTTAAAATTATTGCATTTTGAATTGGTTTCAAACGAATTTAAAAATGACACCTAAGGAATTGATAAAATGAAACCTGGTCAAATGCAAAGATGGATATATATATATATATATATATATATATATTTACAAGCAAGAGAAATTTTTAGATGATAATATTTTCTTCCACAAAAGTGAAATACTACTTTTTTTTTAATTTATTTTTGCAATTCCGTCTTAATACAACAAAAAACTTGGAGACAAACTACCAACAATTATTTTGAAGCGGAAGGTCAATTTGGCATAAAAATTTAACGTAAAATAATCACACATGACCGAACCATTATTTAATCAAATATCGGTTTAAGAATATAAATCGGATTGTTTTTATTAAGATTAAAATTTTTATTAAGATTAGGATTTTTATTAATTATTATTAAGATAATTTGTGTGCTTCTGGTAAAGGCGATAAAAAGTTCCTTAAATCAATGTCTGACTGGTATTTCTCATGAAGAAATTAAAAAAAAATCACTGTTCCATATAAAATCATTATAAACTTTCAAACTTTATCTGGTCGGAATGTGGTTGACCATCTTCCAAATAAGTTATGTATAATGCTTGTCTCTAACTTATTCACCCAAAAATGAATAAGTCTGTTGATATAAAATAACACAAGTATTTATCTAGTTGTATGATTTGTTCAGTAATTGAACCACTGACCAAATGTAATAAAACATCGCCATTTTTTATTTTCCATATATATATATATATATATATATATATTCGTTGCTAAAACTTTTACTTCCCACCTTTACATGATAACTGTTATCGCATTTGAAATTTTCGCAAATATTTTCCCAGATAATAATCAATGTAATTCTTTATGTTATAAGTTGTGGCCATTGTTGTACGCGTTAAAAATATGCTCGTGATTACGCATGCAAAAATATTCTATAAGGAATTACATTGATACCGAAAATCGTCTTTTAAAAGGTGATTATTCTGGTGGAAAGTAAGTAAAAATTTACCATTATTTCCTTTGCTATGGCATAACTTGTAACTATTGATTATAATCGTTGTTGTTCAATTCCAAAACACGCTATTGTCATTCAAAATTATCTAAGTCCATGGAACACACCACAAACTAATATATTGTCTTACCTTTTTTTTTTTTTTTTTTTTTTACAAAAAAACTTAAAATGGTTGTCTCTTCTATGTTCTTGTATAGCACAATTTTCATTTACAACTTTATATTATTTCAATTGAATTCGAAAAATGCAAATGGCGTCGTACTAAGAAAATGTATGATTTATTTTGCCTTTAATTTGTTTGCCACTTAAAATTCAATCTTTTTATAACTCTGTGATATGTAATATGATTATTTAATTTGCTTTAAAAATAATCAATTGAAATAAAAATGTTTTAGCTTAGTTCAAATCTAATTTATTTAATCCTTATAGTTTTTTATATAAAATATGATGGGTTTACTACGGACTGTTTCACAAACTCAACACATATTAATATTATTACAGTCTCAATCTTAACCTTATTAAAAATGAACAATATTTCAAAAAAGAACAAGTGAAGCATGCATGGTCCCATGTGAGTGCATAGTGAACGAGGCATAAAAAAGTTCAGAATTTCCCTCCCCCTCATCACCACCATTTAGCCCCAAGAGACCCAATGGGACGTCAAATCCTGGTGAAAATAATGAAAGGATGCAGTTTTAGGTTATAACATGTAAATTTGAGTTCTGAACCATGCAAAAAAATAATAATAATAATAATAATAAAATAGAGAAATGATTTTAAGTCCATCATCCCCACCCCCATTTAGCCCAAAAAGTCCCCAAGGCCTTAACATATTTCAATTTGAGTTCAGCACAATGCAAAACTGCTAAATAGACATACACAGAATTTTGAACAAATATGGTAAAATAGTCCCAAAAATGGAGTATTTTAATTAGCTCTAAAAGAGCCTCTGAGACACCTAAGAATTATTGCCGAGTACAGACAAACAAAATTATATATAAATCAAAAGTTTTATAAAAATACAAGGCATCAATTTTTTTTATTTTTTTTTTTTTTTTAATAAGCACAAGTGTCAATTTTAGCCATTTTAACCCTAAAGGTACCCTAGGGAGGCAACCGGAGTTTTCCCAGAAAATCCGATCTGTTACTTTTTTTACTCATATCATGTTTAATGTTTGTGCAAAATTTTTAAAATTCCAAGGCGTAGTTATTGAGAAAATTGCACACGAATGGACAAGGGTGAATTTACAGATCCACCCTCCTTTTGTCGGAAACCAAAAAATTACGACGAGAATTAAAAAACTGAATTCACTTTAACAAACAATAATTATTCATATCATTGGAATTATTTTCTCATCTTGGTTATTATAATCACGATGTTTAGGCCGATTAACCTCCGACCTTATTTAAGAAAATATTTCTGAATGCAATGAAACTAATAGGTGAACTCGAAAAAATATACGGATTTCGGGCTAGCCCCTTTATTTATTTAACGAGAGTAGATTGTCCTTATTCCATCAGCCATAACCTGGTAGAAGTTCTACTTTAGCGTTATTCTTAGTGAATATCGCTTATACAAGAAGTGTTACAAATGTAATGCCTCCTATTTTTTATTTTATCCGAATGGATCGGAGGGGGATTGCAAATTGGCTGTTTAAAATAGAAGATGAAAATAACTTGCCTTACCACTAACGTTAAGTTGGAATGGCAACCACCATCCCAAAGCGAAATCATAGAGTAAATACATTTTTACTTATATTTTTCAGGAATTAGGTTCCATAACAATTTAGCGTCTATCGACAATATTTTCGTTCAAGTAGTAAAGAAAGTAAGAAATAACAAAGTTTGAAATGATTAAAAAAAAAAAAGGCAAGATACTTAAACACAGTTTCTGAACGTTGAATATATACAGGTCGGTATATCGTCTTTTTTACAATCGATCAACCGTTAACTCTTTACTACTTACTTTGATCTCAGTAAAAAGAAAATCGATTTTTTTTCGAATATTTGGAAAAAGCGGGCTAAACTCTCTACCCCCTTATTTTACATAGTGACAAAATTAAATAAAAAATATGAACTTTTTTTTTTTTTTTTAATATCTTACAGCCATTTACTACTGTTTATTTTGTTTACATGTAACTTTTCCGTGGAAAACAATTATAAAAAAGTAACATTGCTGTAAAAGTACAAATCTTTCGAAATTAACTGAATTTACTTATTATAATTAAGTTTATAATTAATAACTAACATTAGATTGGATTAGTTTCCTTTTAATGTTTGAACATGTCGGTTTATTATTTTGCAAAAAAAATTACTTTTCGGTTAGTTTTACTTTTGAAACAAAATGTAATATTAAAACATTTGTTTCGTTGTCAAAATTTACAACATGAATAAATGTTACGAAAACTTTGTATATTGTATTGTTTTACTATGTACGACTAAAAATAATGTACGATCATTGTGCGACTAAATTGCCACTGCTGCTGATTAAAGCAACTTAAACGCAGGAAATCAACAGTCTCCGTCAGCGTAAAATCGTAAAACAAGCTTGTAATAAACAAAACGAATTACTCAGAAGTTCCGAGGGATTTTTTTTTTTTTTTGCAAATATATTTAAGGCTATGCCTTTTAAAGAAAACTCCTGACTTTTATTAAATATTCCCTCTTACACGAGCCATAAGTTCGTCAGCACAAAAAAAATGTTATTAAAACAAACAATAAAACAACAGTCGCGAATATTTTTTGCAAATTCTGCAAGGCAGAGTCGCGATTATTTTTGCAAATTCTGAAAAATTGAGATTTTTTTTTCAACCCAGTGGATATCACTTTTTTTTTTTTTAAATCTTTGTAAAATAAAAGATTATTTCTTTATTGTTTAAATAGAAAGAGAACGAATTTAGTCAGTCACAAATTTACGCCGAGAGTTTTTTGTTTGTTTTTAAATTTAATTTTCAAGTGAACATTTTTTTAATTTGAATTTCGTAACACAATAGCAATGTTACATTAGAAAACTTTTTTTAAAAAAGTAGAATAAATCCCTGAAGATTGGAGCAATGTTTCCAATTCCGTGTGCCTCATTTGGAAAACTAGTTTTTCCCACATTAACCATTAGTGTATAACTGCTCTCGTGGGGAGAAAAGTAAATAACTATTTAAAAAAATATTTTCAGTTTTTTGGCGGGGGATTTTTTAATATAATACTAGCATGGGTGCCCGGCGTTGCCCGGGTGTTTGGAGGTGTTTTGAGCAAAACAAACAAAAAAGTGGTAGTAAGAAGGCAAGCTCGAACCCGTACCGCGAAGGAGGAAAAGAACGTGAAAAAAGCGACGTCTTTGCTGGTACGACCACCTCTAAACCGGAAGTGACGATTTTTATTAAATATTCCCTCTTACACGAGCAATATTTTAAGTTCGTCAGCGCAAAAAAAAAAAATGTTATTAAAACAAACAATAAAACGACTTATTTACAGTCGTAATTATTTTTGGCAAATTCTTAAAGATTGATATTTTTTTTCAACCCAGTGGATCACTTTTTTTTTAAATCATTTTAAAATAAATAAGTTTAATTCTTTATTATTGAAAAAGAAACAAAACGAATTTAGTCAGTCACAACTTTGAGCCGAGAGATTTTTAAAAATTTTATTTTGCAAGTGACCATTTTTTTAAATTTTAATTTCGTAACACAATAGCAATGTAACACTAGAAAATATATTTTTTTAAGTAGAAGAAATCCCTGAAGATTGAAGCAGCATTTTCAATCCCGTGTGCCTCTTTTTAGAAATTAGTTTTCCCCACATTTAAAACATTAGTGTCTAATAGGTACGGGCAATTAATGGCTGCTTAGGTTTTCGTATGGTTTTAACGTCGGCTAATCATAATATTTTAATTTTTCGAGTAATTTTTTATCGTATTTGAAAGATTATAGTTTAAAGTTAATTTCTCAAAGAAAAAAAAGTGTGAAATAATAAGATACATGGAATAATAAAAAGAAAAATATAAGTTTTCTGGAATTATTTTCAAGTTAAGTATTCAATTAAAGTCTTAAGATAATGAATTAATACAATAAATGTACTTAACTTTTGCAAAAAAAAAGTAATAATTATCCAAAAATGTATCACCGGTAGGAACGAAACTTGTTCATCGTATCCAAAACGCTCTAGCGGCAAAAATTCAAATATGGATGGAAGGACAAATTAAACATGATTTATGACTTTATTTAACATTATTTCGGCATACCGAGCGATTTTTTCCTTTTTTTTTTTTTTTTTTTTTTTTAGTCGAAGGCCCTCCTTCCTTCACTTAAAAATGCATAACAGTTAATTAAATTCATTAATTATTCTATTGACAACTTATTCTTTAAAAAAAAAGGGTTGCACCATTATTTATTAATATTATTACAGAATGGTTAAGAAAACAATTTATAATCATTGAAAAAATTACACACTAAAAAACTAAAGACTTACATTAAAATTTATCATAATGTTTACGTGAAATTTAAAGTTGAAGACAAACAGGCGGGTAGTTGAATAGAGGAGGAGGAGGGTGGGCAAAACAGACTGGTTTTCTTTTCAACTCTGCGCATCCGTACTTACCGACATGGAACGTTTGTATAATTTTTGCCATTTTTATTTAAATTATTTTTCTATGTTCTTGTTTTTTCAATTTAATTTTTTTATTTCATTTTCCAATATTATATGAACATTATCTTACGTTGATGATTATACGTTCTTGCGTGCAATGGAATTATTAGACTCTTACATGTAAAGATTACGGTAAAAATGTAAGCGTAAAAAAAAGTAGAAATAATTTTCGCAATTATTATAATTTTTAGGGGAAATATTAAACAATGCTTAATTCAATGATAATATTGGTAGTTCGAGAAATTAATTCTTCTTCGAGTTACATCGAATCCATTAATACGGACTTCAGGTGTTTTTTCATAATGTTCCTGTAAGAATTTTTTTTTATTTTATTGTTACAAATTATGATGCTTTATTTAGATTTTAAAAAAATAATAATAAATTCTTGCTTTTTTATTTACTACTGAAAACCGTGACTTTAGTAAAGGTATTTTTTGTTTAAACAAAATAATAGATTTCCACTAAGATTTTAAAATAATAATTAGTTCCTTATATTCCTCGATCATTATTTGATAACTACTGAAAATTCCATTAAAATTGGTTAATTTCCTGATTTTTAGTGAATTTTTCACTAAAGGGAGGGGTCCAAATGTTTATACATTTTGAGCATCGGCATTCATTTTGCCCGTACCTTGTGTCATACTGCTCTCGTGCGGAGGAAAGTAAATAACTATTTCAAATAATTAATTTCAGTTTTTTTTTTCTTTTCTTTTTTTTTTTTTTTTAAATAATATTGAATATAATTCCGTTTCATGATAACGCAACTCGGATTCGTTTCTCAAAAAAAAAAAAAAAAAAAAAAAAAAAAAAGAAAAGTGCTTTGCTTGTCCAACCTGCAAATGGTATTTATTCCGAAATTCGTGGGGAAGTTGAAACTGAGAAAATTCCTTCCGGAATTGCCACTCCACCCTCCCAATGTTAAGATCGGCTTACGGAATAAACATCCTTTGCAGCTTCGACAAGCAGCGCGCATCCCTTCCACCAAAGCAGAGAAAATCATTTTTTTTTATTAAATTTATATTATCGACTAATGCGATTTTTTTTTTTTTAATTAATTAAACTGGAGTAAAAATGTTCAAACCAAATCTTAAATAAACCGAAGTGACTTTTTTTTTTTAACTTCGAATTTTTTTTTTTTTTTAACTCACACTATATTCTAAAACTTTGAAACGAACATTTATAACAAAATTTGAAATCTCTCGCAACACAAATAAGTATATTTCTATTTTGTTTACTTTTTGGTTTAATAGAAAATATTTAAAAAAAAAACAAAAAAAAAAAACGAATAAAAGTAGCACCCAGAATTTGAAAAAATAATATTTAAAAAAAAAATGTGAATATTGTTTACATGAATCTAAAATATATTTGAACAAATATAATCTCTTGATTGAAATTTGTGAGTAAATTCATTTTATTTTTAATTTTTACGATATCTTGCGCTGACAAATCCAATAGCAAGTTCGTGTTAAAGTTGTTTTAATAGCAAAACATCAGCAGGAGCAAAAAATCGTACATAATTAGTTGTACCATTTAAGTAACAACCTTATGTACCTATTTACTATGCCTCCCCACGGGACAGAGTTAGACACCAAGGTCGTTTTTTAACGTGACCATCAAAACTTGGTTCGACTAATTGTTCGATTCGGCTGCTGCTGATTCAATTTCTATATTATATATTTCTATATGACAAACAGCAGGAGCAATCGGTCATACAGTGATCAGAAATAATTTGATCGTACATATTTAGTAAAACCGTTTATATTGTATTGTTTTATTTTTTATTAATCTTTTTTTTTAGCCTTTATTTAAAATCTACGGAGGATGAAGCCTTGCTCGTCAGAATTTTTCTTTGCTTAACACAGTAAATACTTACTTTTAAATATGGAGGGTGGTAATGTTCTGACTTGGTTAAGAGACGTATTTTATTAAAGTGCCATCCAGTCAAAGGGTTTCTAGTAATGTAAACGTACGCTTGTATTTTCTACCGAACAAAAAAAAAAAAACAAAAAAAAACGCACATAATTTATCTTTTAAAAATAAATTATCGTAAAATGCACACACATCACCATTTGCTTTGATATTAGACCGAAAAATGTGACTTTAACGTTATGTTCACATGCGAAACAGATACTTTCTTCTAAATATTAAAATGATTATGCAAAATTTAAAGAGTTTTCACACATAATCACCTAAAACCTTCGACCTTCTTCAGGTTTATCTTGTCGAATTCTTGAATGTTTTGTTGAATTCTGGAATTTGGATGGAATTTCGAACAGAACCTTTATTTATTTCACGGCGGCAGCACGCTCGTGCCCCTCCAGTCATGACTTTATATAGGTCTAAGTAATTGGCAATTGTATTTTTAATATTAATAATAATTAATTAAACTAATAAATTAAAATAATAGTAATAATAATTAATTAAACCTTCACCTTTCATAGAATATCACTTTCCTAATTGATTTATCCAAATACTCTAAGCACTTCACCATGGGTCATTGGGACAGTTCTAGTACGAATTATGGGAGCCTTAAACCTATTTTTATTTCTAGTAAATATCACTATTTATTACTAACTAGCATGGGTTCCCGGCGTTGTCCCGATGTGTTTGGAGGTGTGTATTGAGCAAAAAAAAAAAAAAAATGGTAGTAGGAAGGCAGGCTCGAACCCGTACTACGAAGAAAAAAACGTAAAAAAAAAAGTGACGTATTAGCTGTTACGATCACCGCCAAACCGGAAGTGACGTAGGTTTAAATTAAGGCTAGACAATCGAAAAGAGGGGATGGCTTTCGAAAATATCGGCGAAAAAAAGGGATCTCTCTCTGTAGAAAAGTGCCCAGTTGAGGATGAAGAAATTAATGTTTTTAGCCAATTTTTCGGTATTTATCGTCAGAATGGTCGACCTTCAAAACGATACTGATTTTGTGAAAACCCATCGCCGCTGTCGAAAGTTTTAGGCAGACATGCAAACATACATACATAGATTTATATATTGGTAGCTTAAATTTTCGACCCAAACCGATTACAAAGCTTGCCCTATCTCTGAATACCCTTTATGTAAAATTTCAAATGTTTAGACCAGAAATTGGCTGAGTAATTTGGTAGAGACCGAAGCGGTCAATTTTTTATAACTTTGATCCCTATTATGACCCTCTATTATTTTGGGCTCAAATCAAGTTATTAAGTAAAATCCATGTCCAAGGAACTTACATCTAAAATTTCAAGTGTTTAGACCCAGAATTGGCGGAGGAGTTTGGTACAGTTTTCAAAGGTCGAATCGTTAAACTTTGACCACTTAACAAATTTCTAGCCAAAAACCAATTACAAAGATTTTCCTAAATCTCAATACCCTGTATATAAAATTTCGAGTATATAGACTGAAAATTGACAGTTATTGTGTAGGGAAATGTACACACAGACAGACACAAACACACACACACAGACACGTTCACTTTTATAGATATATAGATTATTATTAATATATATATATATAAACTTCAAAAATATGTAAACCATATGACATCAGGACAGTATTCGGGAGTAATTCAACTCTACGGAAACAGTTTGTTAGAATCAAGCGCCCTCCCCTACAGAAAAAAAAATCATGACAGAAGAATTGTGGAGAGTAAGACGACTCGAAGAAGCAGCGCATATGCTGAGAGACAACCACTTAATAAGTAGATTTAACATAGAATTTAATATAATAATTTTTTAAAAAAGTATTCCTTTACTGGCTACAAACGTGCAACCAGTTGTTTATAAGGCGAGCCTGCTTTCCACTGCGCCACGAAAACTGAATTGCAGCAATCTCTTGTTTGTATTCTATTTAAACCAATAAATGACGTGTTAATAGAATGAGGTCAATCCGTCATGTTGTTTTAATCTCTCTCTCTCTCTCTCTCTCTCTCTCTATATATATATATATATATATATATATATATATATATATATATATATATATATATATATATACACACACACGATGATTTAATCCCAGAGAGACAAAGGAAAGAACAAAGCAAACTGTTAGGTTGCGAATGGCAGATATTAAATGTAGCGTAGTGTTCGTTAATTAAAGGGAATGTAATCATTCCAATAATCCATGAATATTGGAGTGGGTAGTGTTAGCCAATCAAAATGTGAGAATCAAGTATGGGGAGACATTAGTATTTTTATTTTAGACGAAGGGAAGGTAAATGCTGTGTGTAATAGGTAATAGATCAATTACGTAGGAAGGGGTCTTTATTTAATCCCCTGTGAGTATACATACGCGCTGTAAGTGGATGAAGGCGGTAATACTTAGCAAATAGGGGTAAAATGACAACTAGTTCCTCTGTAGATTATGATGATGATGGCGCTCAGTGAATTAAATTTAATGCTTTAATATTACGAATTAATGTGTCTAGAATGTCGTGCATGAGTCATTACCTCATTTAACTATTGCACGACTCGTGCAATAGTTAAATGAGGTAATAACTAATAACGCAAACCTAATAAATTTGCATGTGCCACCTGATGTTCTAAACCTACGATATTTTAGTCCAGGGAAAAAACTGCGCCTTTTTTATTATGTAGAGATGTATAGATTATATTGGATTTAATATATAGTAATGATTTTAAATTTAAAAAAAAATGACTCGTGTGTCTCCACTGAGAATCGAAACCAAGCGTTCAGCTTACGATTTCATTTTTCCTCTTACGTTAATGCCCGAGCTATGAAAACATGTTTGCTGAAATGCTATAAAATTAAACATGAAACAATAGCTATTACGTTCCGCATGTATACTCTTAATGCCGTCGTTCGACCGACCCTTTACAAATTACATTTTATTTTTAATTTTCACACTTTTACACTGATTTTCTCCGGCTCAAACACAAATATAAAGTTCCGCATGGGTTCGAATACCCTTTATTACTAGTTACCTATCTGTAGACCAAAAGCTGACAGGGGTTAGGTAGGCATTCTTTTAAAAACAAATACATATACGCATACATAAATAATATATATATATATGAGGTTTGTGTTTAGTATAACCTTTTTATGCAAATATTACGCAAGTATAAATCATGTAGAATATCTGCATGAATATAATTACACGTAATAGTTAACTAAAGATGATTTTTCTAATAGAAAACCAGAGAAACAAATAAAATGAATATTAAAAATATGCAAATTAGATCTTTTGCAGATGAATGCAATTCCACGATCCGTATATAACAAAGTTGTATTATCTTTTTAAATAAACAAAAAAGGATTTTTAATATGAATATCATTACACAAAACTCAAATTTATAGGCGTATAGATATGTAACTTGGAAATAGTTTAAAGGTCCATAAATTCATATTAGATCAGTCCATAAAGAAATAAAAAGGTTTAAAGGTTCATAAATTCATATTAGATCAGTCCATAAAGAAATAAAAAGGTTTAAAGGTTCATAAATTCATATTAGATCAGTCCATAAAGAAATAAAAAGGTTTAAAGGTTCATAAATTCATATTAGATCAGTCCATAAAGAAATAAAAAGGTTTAAAGGTTCATAAATTCATATTAGATCAGTCCATAAAGAAATATAAAAGGTTTAAAGGTTCATAAATGCAAATTAGATCGGTCCATAAGGATTTGTGGCGTAATGGTTAAAGTACTTTGAACATCAATTGTAAAAGTGATCTTCTCCTTCAGGTTATAGCTTTGATTCTCAGCTGTTCCGAAGTTTTATATCCTCTGTCCAACCATGGCTGGCAGGGCTGGAACATAATACCAGCTGAAGTAAATAAAGGTTTCCGTTCGAAATTCCGTCCAATTGCAGAGTTCGACAGAAACATTCCCGAGTTCGACAAGATACACATGAAAAGGTCAGTTACATCGACGAAAACGTTGTGAAAATGATTCTCAAGATGAGAACAATAGTTTGATGAAAGCAAATAATACAAATAACCAATGTTCACGTCAATCAAATCAGAAACGAAATTTGTGTTAATCTCTATAAACAGATTATTCCATTGAATTTTTTTGTTATAATCGATAACATGTTTGTTTAAAAGTTCATACAATTATTTGTTTTTTTTTAATATTATGTATTGGAATGAACTCACTATTATTTGTTAGTTTTAAACGTTATACTTATTGGTATTTATTGAATCAGTTAAGATATTGAATTGGGATAGAATTTATTATATAATCCATTACTATTTATTAAATAATTTAGAAAAAGTTATGGAATATCTCCTTACATAAGATAGTTTTATAAAAGTCATTAATATCCATTTTACTGCCATCCATTATAATATTTTACTACAATTGGAATTCTTATTATACATACTGCTTCCAACTTTTGTTTAATAATATATATATCTATATATATCTATATCTATATATATATATTAATTATAAAACATGTGTAAAACATTAGCTTTTCCTAAAATGTGCAAAAATTTAATTTGAAAACAACAGGATTTCCTTAATCTATAACTTATTTTTTTAATTAATTTCCAAAGATTTTACAGTATTTTTGTTAAAAAATAATTTAAATCAAATCAAATTGAACACAGATTTCTTTTGGTTTCCTTACATTAATGAATCACAACATAAAAAGCGTAAAAGTAAATAACGTTTCCGATGGGCTATATTTATTTTGCTTTTCAAATTAATTGTACATTTTTATATTTTTACAAATTCATAAAATTATTGAAATCCGTTTTTAATTGATGTTTAAAAATGGGAAAATATACATTTGTAATATTTTATTAACAAAACTTCTATTTCTTTACAGGTCCATGGATGAACAACAAAGGATTTTTTTAATTATAATCAGAATAAAACAGTGTCTTTGTTTTTAAGAGAAAACAATTTTCTGAACAAACGCCTTTACAAAAAATACAAATAACCCCTCGATAGAAACGTACGATTCAGAGGTGTATACCTCACTATTTGAATAATTGTCACACGTCAACAAATAATAGAAAAGGCACAATTTGTAAAGTTTAAAACATTTAGATTTTTTTTTAAATATGCACATGCCAGGAAACTCTGGAGTGAATCATTTCCCATGTGAAATGTGTAATTTATCATTTTCCAAGCAATCCGATTTGATAATCCATAAGATAACACACACAGTTGAGAAACGTTTTGTTTGTCAAGTTTGTAATTCTGAATTTGCATCACAAGCTATATTAACGATACACATACGGACACACACGGGGGAAAAACCCTTTACTTGTGGAGTGTGTTGCACTGCATTTTCACGCAAATACACTCTACAAAGCCACATGCGGAGACATACGGGTGAAAAACCTTATTTTTGTGACGAGTGTCACACTGCATTTTCACACAACACATCTTTACAAAACCACATACGGACACACACTGGCGAAAAACCTTTTGTTTGTGACGAGTGTCACACTGCATTTTCACACAACACATCTTTACAAAACCACATACGGACACACACTGGCGAAAAACCTTTTACTTGTAAAGTGTGTCCCTCTGCATTTTCACAGCCATCCGGTTTAAAAAGCCACATGCGGACACACACGGGTGAAAAACCTTTTGTTTGCAACGAGTGTCACACTGCATTTCCATGCAACGCATCTTTACAAAACCACATACGGAGACACACGGGTGAAAAACCTTTTGTTTGTGAAGTGTGTACCTCAGCCTTTTCAGTAAAATCAAGTTTAAAAAGGCACATGAAGAGACACGTTGGTGATACACGTTTACAAATAGTTTAAACACTCGCATACAGATGAACATTGGACATGGTTTTATGGCATAATACAAATAATGTAGCAACCCTTGTTTAAGTCCAAATATCAATATACCAAACTTTCATGTACGGCATCAACTGGGCCCATGAAAACAGTTTCTAAACTAACCTGGTTAATAATTGTCAGGAGATAATATTTCACACAAGAGGACGGTTAGAATAAGCTGAAATATTTCAGTTGGAGTTTCTAAAAACGGGTTAATGTCTGCATCCGAATGGATGCCTCATCTTCATCAATATATATATATATATATATATATATATATATATATATATATATATATATATATATATATATATTAATTTAAAAAGACATTAACTTTAATGGACAAACATTTACTTGTTAATTTGTCTCTTATTTATATCCATATAAATGTCCGAATACTCTTATATAATCTGAAATATTTCCACGGGCGGACGAGCATATTAAATAAATCTGTTTAACATTTATATAAACAGCTATAAAAATTTGAGTTTGGTTTTTCAGAATTATAGGAAAATGTCTGATAAATATTATTCTACAAAACGACTTAAATGTCTTGTATAAAAAATAGTCGTATATTTTTTTTATATTTCAGTCATATTTTAAATATTTTATATAGTTGATAATAAAATACAGAATTTACCCAATTTTAATTCAACATTTCTAAAAATATAATGTACGAATCTATCATTTTATAATGATCACAAATGAATTGCACATTTCAATTTTCTATCATTTGTTAATTATAAATTCCTATAATTATCTTTTAAGGGAAATGTTTTCATGAATGTTTACGTTATTTTTTTATTTGTGAGTTATTGTTTGACAACAATAATATTCAGTCTTATTTAGTGGCTTAAGCAACTCTGCAAAACAAAAACAAAAACGTCAAAATATTTTATTTTCTTATTGAAATAAAAGCGTTCGCGTCGCAATTCCTGTTAATTAATTATTATTATCTGCGAATTCTACCCAACATTTGAAACTGAGACATGTCCAAAATATCGGAATGCGAGTAGCATACGCGTCCAGATTTTCGAGAGAAGCCTTACATCCTCTAATGCCAGTATTGACAATAATATTTTAAAATAACTAAAACTCTACAAACTGTACCATTGTAATATTCTTCTTCCATCAATTTCCTCACGTTGATGTAAAACATCTGGCCATCATATGAAGACTCGTCAAATCATTAAAAATCACATTAAAATGGATCAGGATAAAATTATCGTATCGTCAAAACCATGTAAATTATACTGATTTCATTACTGGAATTATCATATCATTCTACAATTTAGTTTCTGCAAACCTTGTTATCCTAATAATATCACTATCTTAAAAGCCGAACATTGTGATCATATACTTCAACATTTGTGCAAAAAATACCCTAATATCTCCAAATCATAAAACACAAAAGATGCATATGTAAATCCATCGCCAAAGATGTAACACGGTACCATTGGCATCGTTGTTTATTCTGTAATAACCCCAGTCTGTCCCATTCGGAATATGATTTAACATTGATGAAAGTAAATACCACAAATAACATTTTATTGCAGTTATTACACAATGAAAAAAACATTTCAGCTAACAACCACTCGCTAAACATCGAGCTACATCAGCCGTTCTTATTTGTAGACTTCAATATAAGCGCCACTTCCTAAAAGACTAAGATTGTGTTAATATGTACTTAACCACATTTTAAAACCTTAAATAGACAAATTGCAGGGTGGCTTTTAACTGTGCTTTCAATAGAAAGTCTTGGATTTATTAACGATTGAGAAACAATCGAAAAATATAGTGTTTATTGTATATGCCATTGTTGTATCCGACTAAAATAAACACTCAGAGTAACGACCTCTGACGTCGCTTTCTTTATTATAATAAATGATCAGGGAGGCGCTTTTAAGGTTGTAACGTACACACGTGTTTTCTTTTCCGTCAAGTTTACAAACACAATATGGTGTCAGAAACGATATTAAAAAGACGAGACACTACACATCGAAGCGTTTAAAATCATAAGAACCATACCAATATTGTATGTATGAAAAAACATGGCGTTCAATAAAGCTGCTATTACATGCTAACTCCGTGTTGTCTTCACTCTGATATTAACCCGTGGACGTAACATGGTAGCAGCGGTGGGATAGAATTAATGACATCCAAGGAGACCGACAAATCATCAAAGAACGTGTAAGCAGTATTACTTTTGGTTTTAACTTCTGCTATGTTTTTCTTTTATTAGTCGGTCGCTCCAGTAATGGCGCCTCGTGGTCCCGGCAGTCTGTTATTTTTACGATCGTTATTATTGATATCGAGTTGCTGTCGCAAGTGATTCTTGCCAAAACTTTTTTTCCTGCCTCTTTGCATTGATTAACGTTCAAATCAAAACACTTCTGCTTGACGGCGATGTCCGCCGAAGAGAATATGACTGCTGCAAATGATACCGTGTCATTGACTAACGATATGTCCGGCTTACACATAAGGCCACCAGAGCGACTCGTATTTAATGGGAATAAGGCAGAATCGTGAAAAATATTCCATAAACGATGGTCCAACTACTGGTTATTGACACGTCTGGACCATAAACCAGGAGAAATTCAGGTTGCCCTTCTAGAGAACTGTTTGGGCGATGATGCCATGAAAATATACCAGGGCATGCAGTTCGACACCTCGGAGACTGAGCGCACTGTAGATGACATACTACAAGCTCTGGAGGAGTATTCCGTCGGAATCCTCAACGAAACATATGAGAGATGTGCGTTCCGTCAGAGGAAACAGGGTGAGGGAGAGGCTTTCGACAAGTTCTACAATGATTTAAGGATACTGTCGAAGACTTGCAATTTCTGTACCCGATGCAGTGACTCACTTCTGCGGGACCAAATTGTAGAAGGTGTACGTGACCAATTAACCAAGCAGGAGTTACTGAAGATACAGCACCTGACTCTACAGAAGAGTGTTGACATATGCAGAGCGGCTGAAATGGCCTCAACCCACAGCCAAGGAATGGGACTGGATACAGCCCAGGTAATGAGAGTATATGAAACCAGTCAAATAAAGGAACCCGTCTCCAAAAGAGAATGCCAATTCTGCGGCTACGCACACGTGCCAAAGCGCAACAGATGCCCAGCCCATGGCAAATTATGCCATGCATGTAATGAGAAAGGACATTTCGAATCCAAATGTCCCAACAAAGACAGAAGGACGCGAAAACAGAGAGAGAGAGAGAGCACGGATGTGCAAAGTATTGCACCCCCACCACGGGTAAACCAGCGATACATCCTCAACAGAAGAGGATGAAGAATACACCCACTGGGTAAATGCGATAAAACCCCAGAAAACAAAACAATAGGAGTTAAACTCAACCCAGAAAAATTGGAGACCGGACTAGACGCGATCACTTTCATGGGGCATTGCATCACTTAAGACGGCATTGGAGTCGACTCAGAAAAAGTAAGGGCTATCACTGACATGCCAGCACCAGGAAACATTGGGACACTCCGCAGATTCCTAGGTATGGCGAACTACATAGGGAAGTTTATTCCCAATCTGGCAACAGTGGCAAAATCCCTCCAGAACCTGACTAAAAAAGATGTTCCGTGGTCATGGTCAGATTCCCAAAAAGCAGCTTTCGACACTGTCAAAGAAGCAATTGTGAACTCACCTGTCCTTACATACTACGACCCCCACAAGGAGCTGATTCTCGAGAATGATGCATGTGAGTACGGGTTAGGAGCAGCGGTAATGCAGGTGGACAAACCAATTGCATTTGCAAGTTGATCACTATCAGATGCCGAATAAAGATATGCACAAATTGAGAAGGAGATGCTGGCAGTTATATACGGCCTAGAGAAATTTCACTATTACACACATGGAAGAGAAGTAGTAGTTTTGACTGACCACAAGCCGCTTGTCTCAGTCAGCAAAATGCCCTTATCGAAGGCACCAAAACGGCTGCAGAACTTCCTGCTACGGGCTCAGCAATACAACCGCACACTACGATATAAACCAGGGAAAGATATCCCATTAGGAGATACGCTGTCGCGAGCACCAACAAGCAAGCCAGAGCTGGAAGAAATAATGTCAGTGAATAATCTGACAATGCTGCCGATACAAGACCACAGGCTCGCAGAGATTCGCCAAAGGAGAGTTGAGGACTCCAACATGAGAGCACTGGCAGAAGTAATCGCTAAGGGGTGGCCGCATAATAAGGAAAGCTTACCCAACTCTGTCAAACTGTTTTTTGATTACAGAGATGAACTCACGGTACAAGATGGGCTAGTACTGCGAGGACAAAGAATAGTCATACCACATGCTATGCGGAGTGAGATGAAACAAAAAGCACATGCCGGCCACCTCGGCATACGTACATGTCTGCGACGAGCGAGGGACCTCATATTTTGGCCAGGAATGTCTAAAGAGATTAGACAATACACCGAAGCCTGTGGCACCTGTGCAACCTATGCAGACCGCCAGCCAGCAGAAGCACAGATCATAGCACCAGTGCCGGAAAGACCTTGGCAACAAGTAGCAGCAGACCTTTTATCATGGGGAGGGAACAACTATCTGATCACAGTAGACAGACATAGCAATTTCTTTGAAATTGACAAAATGGATACGCCCACATCAGAAGCCATGATTGAATGCATGAAAGCGCATTTTGCACGCCATGGAATTCCAGAGGTGCTGACATCCGACAATGGTCCTCAATTTTCGTCTTATGCATTCCGAAGGTTTGCAAGTAAATGGCTATTCATACACGAGACAATATCGCCAGGCAACAGCCAAGCAAATGGTGCTGCCGAAGCAGCAGTAAAAATCACCAAACGCCTCTTCCGAAAATGCAAAGCATCAGGATAAGATCCATTCCTGGGACTGTTGACATACGCAACGCACCAACTGAAGGACTAAGTACCAGCTCAGCACAAAGACTCTTTGGTAGAAGGACAAGATCAACAGTACCAGCTGTCGAGTTAAAGCACAAGCCACTTTATCCACATTTAACTGATGAAGCATGGAGGAAACAGGAAAGGAGGATTAGGTACCATAAGACGAGGAAAGAGCTAAAAGGCCTCAACGTGGATGATAATGTTCGAGTCCAGCCACCCAGTCCCTACACAAGACAGTGGAGGGAAGCAGCGGTCCGAAAACGAATGACTGGTAGGTACTATGAAGTGGAAGCAAGAGACGGACAACGATACCGCCGAAACAGGCGATTCCTGCGCAAAACGCCTGAGTCAAAACATTCCTTCCCAGGACACCACCGAACAACACACGCAGCTGATGATCACCCTCAGTCTCAAATACAGCCTGACAATCCCATATCACAAAGAGAAAGGATTGCACAGGAAAATGAGCCGACTGAAGAAAACGTTTGTGTAAGGAATGACAGCCAACAAGTGACCACGCGCTCAGGACGCATTATTCGAAAACCTGCGCACTACAACGAATGAACAATTCACCCTCCCCCATGTGGCCATTTAAAACCCTGTTCCTATCCCTTCCCTCTTAGAAGAAAACAAAATAAACACCCTCCCCAACGGGGGGAGATGTTGCGTATAGCTAAACCCCCACCCTTGCCCCCACCTGCCCTTTCTATGAGCTCTCCGAAAAAGGAGGAAGACTGTCTGTATGAAAAAACATGGCGCTCAATAAAGCTGCTATTACATCCTAATTCCGTGTCGTCTTCACTCTGATATTAACCCGTGGACGTAACACTTGGGATCTTAATTTACTAATTATCGGTGAAATATTTTTAGAAAATTAATAATTATTTTACCACAGATTTTTAAAACTGATTTATTCAGACTTGAAATTTAAACAATTTTTTTTTGGGGGGGGGGTTCGACATGTAATACTGTACTTTGTTTTTAACATGTAAATAAAGTTTTTCCTTTTAGAAATTACGTTTCTTTTATTATCATTCAACACAATAAAAATTAGACATTTAGTAAAAATTATGATAAACCTTTTTTTAAAAAGCATAGTGGTAAATGTTTTCGATTATTTTTACCAATTTCTGACCTCCAATATGTAGTGGAATGGAGACAAAAATAGATGGTTCCATTCAATGCTGGCAAGCCTAAATTTGTTTCCTTCAATAATTACAAGAAACCTTCTCTAACACAGACAGCAATGGCCGAAAATTCATTATCTGAAAGTGTATCTTTTAAACTCGTTGGCCTAATGTTCACGGGAAACATGAGTTGGAACAATTACATTGAGAGCATTGCCAGGACCGCTGCGAAGAAGGTAGGCTCTCTCTACCGTGCTAGAAAGCTTGTGATGCCCGAAAGTATCCTGTACCTACATAAGGCCACCATTCGCCCATGTATAGAGTATTGTTGTCATATTTGGGCTGGTGCCTGCTACTAGTCTTTCGCTCCTGGACAAGGTCAAAAGGAGAGTCGCCAACTCCGTACATAATGTTCCAGTAGCTAATGTCCCTAATAGAAGCACCCCCCCACACACGCGCGCACACACATATATTAATGTATTGTTGGTTATATATATATATATATATATATATATATATATATATAATTATTTTTTTACTATAATAATTAAATACCTACAGACACTAGTGTTTCATCCTTTCGGGATTCTTCAGTGCAGGGTGTCACAATTACTACCAGTCGAACGATTCGAACCCCGCGACACGAGACATCTCTGGCTCGATTAGCGGAGGCCGTATCCATTCGGCTACCATTAATCGTGTGAAATAGCGTTGAATTTTAAACATTTTAATTTAAATGTTCATTACGTCAGACAGACAGTGATCAAATCGTTATACGATGATCTACGCATAAGAGCTAAATTGACCGACTTTTATTCAACAGAAAGTGCTCAACGATAAGAAACGTATTTCTTAAAGGGGCTGTCATAATTATTTTTTTACTATAATAATTAAATACCTACAGACACTAGTGTTTCATCCTTTCGGGATTCTTCAGTGCAGGGTGTCACAATTACTACCAGTCGAACGATTCGAACCCCGCGACACGAGACATCTCTGGCTCGATTAGCGGAGGCCGTATCCATTCGGCTACCATTAATCGTGTGAAATAGCGTTGAATTTTAAACATTTTAATTTAAATATTCATTACGTCAGACAGACAGTGATCAAATCGTTATACGACGATCTACGCATAAGAGCTAAATTGACCGACTTTTATTCAACAGAAAGTGCTCAACGATAAGAAACGTATTTCTTAAAGGGGCTGTCATAATTATTTTTTTACTATAATAATTAAATACCTACAGACACTAGAGTTTCATCCTTTCGGGATTCTTCAGTGCAGGGTGTCACAATTACTACCAGTCGAACGATTCGAACCCCGCGACACGAGACATCTCTGGCTCGATTAGCGGAGGCCGTATCCATTCGGCTACCATTAATCGTGTGAAATAGCGTTGAATTTTAAACATTTTAATTTAAATGTTCATTACGTCAGACAGACAGTGATCAAATCGTTATACGACGATCTACGCATAAGAGCTAAATTGACCGACTTTTATTCAACAGAAAGTGCTCAACGATAAGAAACGTATTTCTTAAAGGGGCTGTCATAATTATTTTTTTACTATAATAATTAAATACCTACAGACACTAGTGTTTCATCCTTTCGGGATTCTTCAGTGCAGGGTGTCACAATTACTACCAGTCGAACGATTCGAACCCCGCGACACAAGACATTTCTGGCTCGATATATATATATATATATATATATTCCGCTGCCTTTATGTTTTTGTAGATTCTAATGTTTGGTTGGTTAACATTATTAAACAAATGATTTATTAAGAACATGAGACTGTGACTAAATAAAGAATACCATAAAGTGAAAAATGAAACTCATACAAGATTCGAACTTGTGTTTCACCTGTACAAATGCACAGGAACTATTTGGGTTGAAAATGTAATTTTAAAAAAATAAATATCTCGTTTTAGAAACCCTTTTAAACTAAATTATTATAGTAGTAATTCTTCTAATGCACTCACCTCCAAAAGACAGAAAGTCTGTTCTGTTTGTTGTCAATACACATTGGCTGGATGAAAATGTAATTTGAAAAAAATAAAATTTATGGGAAAGAGGGCAAACTAACCCAATATTTGAGAGGAATAAAAGACCGAACTCAGATGGATAGGCGACAGTGTTTTTGCTCAAGCAGAGAAAACGGTGAGAGGAGAGGAAAGTCCCTCCCTTGAGAAAGTTCCGGCTCAAAGTGAGAAAGAAAGTGAGACTGAAGGGGACTCAGCAGTTTTCAATTATCAACTGATTTTCTATTTTTTTTTTTCTTTAAACAGATATATTTCGGGTTTGTATTACTGTACACATAGATTCGAAAAAGTATATGTTACCGTGACATAGGTTGACATATATTCGACGGGTTTTTAATAGTATTTTTCCTAGTTTTTTATTTATAACACCTTTTCCCAAACTTATCGTGTTAAAGAGAGTCAGACGCCATCTTGAATTTTCTGATACATCGGTAAACACTATGTTTTTCGAGCTGAATAAACATGTTACATTGAATAAAATCACGAAAAATATATCCAGTTTGGTAGAAAAGTAACTTATCTTGCCTTTGGTAACATTTATTTGTTATATATCTGTTTTTTTGACAACTTTTTCGAATCTGTGTACAGTAATACAACCCCTATATTTCTGTATTAGTAACTTTGTATTTAAATTATTTATTTTAATTGAAATCGTTTTCATGAAAAATTATTTATTGTCGCTTTCGTTTTTTAATGTTTTAACGTTCGTTTATAAAATTCTTTATCCTTCGATTTTATTTTCTTTATTTAATATTTATTTTAATTCACGAAATTCATAATTTTTCTTTCTTTCTTTCTTTTATTATTTTTTTCAGTATTTGATTGTCCACTGCGTCAAACGTTCGTAATTTTACATGCATAATTTTTGTTTAAATTTTTATTAAATTTATATTAAATGAATTCAGTTTCATTATAACTTAAATTCTGTTACTTTATTTTCTGTTTTAAGTGCAATCTTTTAAGTAAATTATAAACGAACTTTAATTTTTAAATCCATAAATCAATAAATGTTTATTTACAACTTTTTTTTATTAATTTATTTTCATTTTTATGGTTTCAATTAATACTGAATAAATTCGTTTTTCTTTTTCTTTTTCAATGCAAGTTTTTAATATTTTTGTAAAAACTCTCATTCATTATCGACAGTCTTGCCTTGCAGTTCAACAGATCTCAGGTGGGACGTCATTTATGTTAACGAAGGTCATTTTTTTGTTTATCCCTACCCATATTAAAAATGCTTGGATTATTTTTTACATTAAACAATAATTAATACATATTAAAAAAAAAATTTTTTTTTAATTCAACACAATACATTTTAACAAAAAATAAAACGAAACTTTAAATTACATTAAATAAAAATAATTTTTTTCCATTTTCTGCGAACTTGCTTTTCCGGTCACCATCTTAAAAGGCGACTTCCACGCGTCAAATTCATCTCGTTTTTCTTACAACCGTTTCTTTGTCGAAAGCAGATTGCAATACAAAAAAGTAAGTATTAGTTGAATTTATTTGCTTTTTTTTTTCCAATCGTGTAATATTTTTGATGGTTTTAAAACTTTTTTTTTTTTATATTGAAAACGTCGTAAATTCGTTGTTTAGTTATTAATGTAGGTATGGCCATAATAAATGCGGAATTATCGACCCCGATGAATAATAACAGTAAAAACTTGTAAAATAAAATTGGTTCATTGTAATTTCTTTTGTGAATTAAAAAGAAAAATCCCCGAAAGATGAAAACGTGAAAATTGGAATTGAATGTTATTTCTGCATATTTGGACGTAAACAATCAAAACAACGCGATTTTTAAAATTCTCTCAAAAAATGAAATAATAAATTTCGTTAATTTATTTTACAGACTTAATAAAAGAAAATTATATGCAAAAAGAAAAAAAAAGAAGAAAATCTCACATTTTGCTCCCCCTTCTAACGCGATATTATCTTAGTTTTTTTCCTTTTTTTACATATACTGAAATAAAAAAATATATTTGATTTTGGGTCTTTTATATAATTGCTGGGGAGAAAAAGAATTTGGAAAATATATTAAATTCTTATTTTTTTAAATACTAGCAATTCAACCGTACACCAGGTTAATTTCTCATTTTTTTAATGCTTGGTTATTGTTTGACGTTCAAATTAAATTTCGTCTGTTTTAATCAGTTTTTATAAAACAAAGAATGTTTATATGCGATTTTCACCCCCGATCCTTCTTTTTAAATATAGAGTAAACATTCTTTTATGGGTATTTTCTTAGTTTTTACTTGTATTTCTATTATGGGTGTCGAAAATTAGTATCATACCTATTATTAATGTATGCTAATCTTAACACTAAAGGCCCATAAATACATAAAAAAGAAGAAAACGTTTCAAGGATGGTAGGCGTTACATAAAACATCACACATAACAATAAATTTTAGTGTTTATAAGAAAATATTTCAGTTTTTAATAAAGAATGCTGTAGAAAAAGAGGTAACGATACTGACAATGACAGAAAAAATGACCAGAATTGCATTGATGATCATCATGGTGAGTGGACGACATTGGTTTGGTAGGAGAAACTTTGAAATAATGCCAATGTTACCATGTTCTTTTTATTGTTGTTCTTCTAGCATGTACACGGCCATCTTGCTAAGGATTATAAGCAGATGAATTGCTGATCTCTAACATTTTGATTCATTTGAACCGCATTTCTTTACTTAAAAATTCCATAAAATTCAGGAAATCAATCTGAATGAAATTTTTAGTATTTTCTTCTTATTTAACTATACTTCTATTTAACACAAATTAATTACTAAAACCAAATTGTTTTGCTTCCCATCCTTTATATTTTTATTATTATTAGAATGGAATTTCAAATTTATGCTTATTTCTTTAGAAATGAGCAAAAGTAAGATACTTATTATTTCATCCAACCATATGTGGTCGTAGAATTACCTGGTCTACCACCTATATTCATCGTTGATTCTTTTAGAGTCATGGACTAATTCTTGGCAAGTCTTCCATCTAAAAGAAACAAAAAAACTGATATAAATCCTGATCTACTGACCCTTTAGGTCATTGCACTGAAACACTTGAGAGTTGATGATATTAAACAAATTATCTGATTTGCAAACCCAATTGTTTAAAGAGTAAGTTGCCTATGCATATCATCTAACTTCTACACTTCTTCATTGTCTATTATCTAGGTGCAGAGGTACACTATCAGGGACTAACCAGAGGCACCCAGAACTTGGTATTGTTTTCTGACTAGGACAATCAATGCTGTCTCCCTATTGTCAGTTTCCTTCTTTTTCTCAAAAACTTAGCAAATTAACGGTGCTTTCATACGACTTAAGTTAGTTTGGGACATCCTTCCCTGACAGGCAGAAGGTGCGGGATTGGCAGTTTGTCTTGCTTCTGTTTTTGTGCAAGAGACTTTAGTATTGATTAGATCGGTTAACATCAGGATGGTTGTAGTGCCATGTTGTGTATCGAAAGGATTGTTCAATTTTCTTTAGTGGATTTTCTGCAAGCTAGAACCATTGTGACAGTACTAGGCTAATAGTCTACTTGTGTGTCCATATTTGGTATAAAAATGACCCACTTCGTTTAACCCACTCGGCCTCCAAACTGAAACTATTGTATATAATGTCATCCTTAACAAAAATGGAATGACATCTCAAACAAAAATCCCAATCAAACCAGTATTTTAAACCATATTTTATTAATCTGTTTAAGAAAATTAATTTCTAAAACCAAATTCGTTTGCTTTCCATGCTTTATAGTTACACCAAGCAAAACCAATTTGCATTCTCCTTTGCAGCCCACATTCATATTTATCTGTGAAGTTAGAGGTAATCTAGATTATGTAGAATCTTTTCTCCCCATATCTTGTAGCATTATGTGAAACCAACCTATACTCATCAATTTCCTTTGTTTTCTCATGACATAATACCTCCTTCTCTGCTCTTAGAAGTAAGACACATATATGCAGACTTGAGTCTATAATCATAACACCCTCACTTTGACTAGGGAGCATTATCTAGAATCAGATGATCAAGCCGTCATGTGTTTTAGCCTTTCAACATTTTCTTAGTTACTCATTCTCCTCCAACTCAGGTCTGTACCATAATCGACCATGTCGCTGGGGTATAGATGCAGCACTTTCCTTAGATACTAATGCCTGAGTTTATGTGTTTGGTGTTTCTAATGCCTACAACTGTAATAAACCTGGCTTTTAGAATTATACAGACACAACACAATGTTGCATTAATAGTTTCTCTATTGATTAATATCTTTTCTTTCCCTGCTGTACAGTATAATAATTAAACCAAATGGTGCAAAGCATTAAAGCACATGTTTCCACAGGCAAAAATAAATGGATGCTAGAAATCTTTGTATGAGTAAAATGGCCACAGCAAAAAAAGGCATAGAGAATCACTCCTTGTTAAGAGATAAATTAAGGTTGTCAATGATGAATGTATATCAAAACTGCATAATATTAATGTGGGATATCCTCAAGAGTTGATGATCAGAGCCTTATTAGTTTTGATATGTATAAACTACCTCTCTGATGAATTTGTGTCTGTGATGGATATATTTGCTGATGATACAATGTTCTATAATAGACATGATGGAAAAACGGATGGCAAAATACCTAGAAAATGCAATAACCAAATGTTTCTTAGGAAAGAGAAAGATCCAGATTGTTCTCGATGGTAATGGATTTACACAACATGATATTTATATTCCGTACTTGGAACTTAATCATTCCTGATATCTATATAATCTGTTTGCAGTATGGGAAGGAACACTTTATTTTAAGCAAAAATCGACAGTATCGGTTTATGGTCTGTTTGCAAGACAAATGATCTTCCATGGATGAATCTATGAAATTTTTTCATAGAGTACACTATTGCCAAACCTTCTTTCTCCATCTGACTGTAATTTCTGTTTGTGGGTAATAAGACCCTTGAGGTGTGGGTAATTAATTTAGTAGACCCATCATGTAATCTGTGTAGAAGCACGGCTCCTAAACCACATTCACTCGTATCTGCTGCTACAATTAAGTCCTTCAGATCAATATGTGCCAAAGCTAGATATGGTAGGAAACACTTTATTATTTTTTCGAATGCTGTCTGACATTCCTTTGTCCAGTGCCATTTTTTATTCTTCAATAATTCAGTCAATGGCGCTCTTAATTCTTGCATATTTAGGATATAAAGATTATAGTAATTCGCTAGACCCAAAAATGACGAATTTCACTACATTGTTCAGTCTAAGCATGTGTCTAATTGCTTCTGTCCTATTTGGGTTAGGTCTTCTACCTTTCTTATCAATTATTTGTCCTAAATATTCAGTTTTGTACACATCAAATTCACATTTTTCAAGAGCCACTTTGAATCCGTAGTTTGCTATTCTCTCGATTACTTCATGAATATTGATTTTATGTGCATCGACATTTTCACTTCTTATTAGAATGTCGTCTAAGTAAGCCATTTCCAAATCTACGCCTGCTAACATGGTATCAATAATTTGTTGGAATAATTTGGGGCTACTTTCAAACCAAAGGTCAGCCGTTTTAGGGCAAATAATCCTTTATGAGTATTTATCCTCAGGTATTTTGAAAAATCTTCATGGACTTTGACCTGCAAATATGGCTCTGATAAATCAATTTTTTCTACTTGCTTCATATTAAACTTTTTAGCACAGAATAAAACAACAAAATTTAAGTTCTTTTTCAGTTGGCTTAATCAATTTAAGTTTTTACAACTTAGTTTCCTCGTTTGTTCAGACTCTATGGTTTTCTTTTTTCATTCGACCATGTGTGTTCCGAATTTTTTTTTAATTTGTTTTTAATTAAAAAAAATTTTTTTTTTAAATTTTAGTTGTTCTGAGAAAGAAAATTGTTTTTTACATTTCTGAAATATAAGCTCATCTTCCGTCTCCAAAATGATATATCCTTCTTTAGGTTATCATAACACAGGACATTAACTGAAGGTTTATACAAAGGTTTATTTACAAAAGGTTTACAATGTGAGAATCTGTTTCACTCGGTGTCATCGAACTCTCTAATTCCCAGAGGAGTATTTCTACATTGTCTGTATATTATTGTATGGAGAGATACTCGGTCATTCTATTATAACACACACAAGGCCAAAGCAATGCATATTTTGAATAGGCTGAGAATATATTGACCAGATTTTCTTTCTCCAAAAAACTGCAAGCATCGCTGAAGCAACAAGTAAAAACTATCGTCTGCTTCATTTTCATTGCTGCATTCGACTCTATTGACTGGAAGGTCATACATGCTGATGGCATGGCTTCAAATTGCTCAACCTAACCAAAGCCTAATATCTTTCCACATGCACCAAAGTTTGCATGTATAGTCAGGAGTCATCCTTCTTTGACATACATTCTGGCGATCGATAAAGATGCATTCACTTACCTACGCTCTTCATTTATACACAATCGACTAGATGACATTGAACACTTTGGCCAACTTTCATGGTGTAACAGCTGGCCCAACAAACCTGGAGTAAATGCCACAACACTTACCCATAACATCTGTATTGGTGTGTCTCTTTAACAGGGTACACAAAGTCTTGCATTCGGTAGAGTCTTGCACTCCAACCTGCCCCATCGCTGCAATGTTTCATCTCTGGGCCTTTATTATAAGTATGTTACATGAATGTGCTCTGAGGAACTCATAGCACTTGTGACCATTTAGCATATTTACTCCTGAATTACCCGACAAGCAGTAAAATCTCACTTCTTCAATCTTGAGACGTCAAAAAGCTTTCTACTCTAATAGTTCCTTTTTTCCTTGTACTGCAAGACTTAGTAATTCCCCTTCTGTTTTTCTCGTACTGCTAGACTTTGTTATTCTCTCAATGAATCTATTGTCTTTGACTGCACTCGAATGCAGAATTTTAAATGTAACAGACATACACCTGGTTGCTCAATTCACTGCATCCTCTGTATACGTGGTCCTTATTAGTAAATGTAACAAACATACACCTGGTTGCTCAATTCACTGCATTCTCTGTATACGTGGTCCTTATTAGTAAATGTAACAGACATACACCTGGTTGCTCAATTCACTGCATTCTCTGTATACGTGGTCCTAATTAGTAGGGTGAAAAAATAAAAGAAACAAGGCAAAATCTTTAGCATATGTACTCCTGATTAACCTGACAAGCAGTAAAATCTCATTCAATCTTGAAATGTCAAAAAGTCTTCTATTCTAATAGTTTTTTTTCCTCATACTGCAAGACTTTGGTCCTATGATTGTACTAGAATGCAGAAGTTTAAGCGTAACAGACATTTTCTTTCTTAAGTCACTGTAACATCTGTATACATGGCCCCAATTAGTAGCTCGTCATGTCCTGCTTGTTTAGGTTAAAAAGTAATAGAAACAAGACAAAATCTCAATTTCTCTCAACAAGAGAAAGACTTGAGTTTGCATTACCAATCTACTTTTTAAAGTTTGGTTGCTTTACATCTGCATGCAACCGTAATTGTTTTCAAATCTTCATTCAATTATCGTTATTCTGAATTTATTGTAATCAACTGCTAATTTTTAATTCAGTTGGCATAAATGTTATGTAACGTACAGTTGATCCTGTGTCCATTACTGCAAAAGTGGAGTAAGCTCTTCCTATTACAATTGGGTGTAGTCGAGACGTTGTATGTCCGTCATCAAACATCTGACTCGGAATAACTTTCAACACATGAAATATAATTTGTTATTCTTATTATTCCAAATAAAATAACGAGCCTAATTTTATTACGGAATATTTTTTCCCTTAAAAGCTCATTTGAATAAAGAAATTTAGTTATTAAAATTTCTTATGTTTTTAAGGATTTATAAAAACAACTATGGCAAAATATTTTTATACAAAATGACGATGCATTTATAAAATATTTAAAAACATGTTTATTCAGTTTCAGATATTGTCATTGTTTACAATATTTTACGTACATTTTAAAACTCAGTAAATGTGATTTTGTGAAAAAGAATATATCTGTTACACATTTCGATTCATTTTGAATATCTTTATTGTTTCTTAAAAAACTTAATTCTATTTTTATTTAAATAAAATTCATATTAAAAAATATAATTTTATTCAATACAATGAAATATCAAATTAGGAAATATTTGATAACATGTGAAAAAGATGAATGAATTTATTTGGTATTTTCTGTAATGTAAACAAGTATGGGTTATTTTGGTGATTTTGATATTTACCTTAGATTAATAAAAAATCCTTTCTAGAAAAATTTTAACGAAAATCATAAAAATGATTAAAGAAGAAATTAAAAATTCCCGTCACGCACACGTTTTAAAGTGTTTCTACGTATTTTTAAAATGTTTGAAACTGATGACCCCACCCGCACCCTATTCCCTCTTCTGCCCCAACCCCTGCTCCCAAACTTTAAAAAATGCTAATGATTACATGTCTGGCTATGTCGCCAAGATATGGGGGTCTCAATTTATGTTAAATTCATATAGGAAAGTTATCCCCTACGCTAAAATGTTAAAATTTAATTATTTGAAAAAAATCTCTTTTTTATATTATTTATAAAGGTCGTTGAAGTGTATTAACCACGAAAAAGTAGATTTTAATGTCTTTTGTGGGGTAAACTACGCTGGATAAGCCATAAAAACCAAATATTTTTTTAATATGTAAATTGACCTAGTAGTTGTTTTTACATTAGAAAAAGATTTGCTTTTGTCTTTTGTTTGAAAACAATTCCAATTCGCAATGAAAAATACAAATAAAATAATCTTAAATAATTTTTGGACGCGAAAAATGTCTTTATAAACTATTTCTGCAGGTTGTTTCGTACTGAACTACCAGATTATAAAACAATTGGAAAACATCTATTTAGATATTTGGAAGCGGGTTCAGTTTTACATACAACATTCAAGTAAATCGATCGCCCATTTTCAGAACCATTTTATAGCCCAAATTTGAGTTTGGCTCTTTCAGCCACACCCCGCCTCAATTATTAAAATTTTGTTTCCTTTTTTGCAACTTTTCACTTGTAGAAAAGTTCGGGTTGCCCCCACTTCATTATTTTATATTAATTTATTTACAAGTGTTTAAGGATGTTTTTGTATTTAATGACCTGTGCTACTTTTCAAATAGTACTAGTCTACGTGGTGGGCCATTTTGTATGTAATGACACGCACTACTTTTTAAATAGTACTAGTAATTCTGGTGGCCATTTTGCATTTAAATGCTTCATCATTTTATATTTATTTTGATCGATCGATACCTTCATTCAACGTTGAAAAAAGAAGCAACTCATATTTCACAAGAATGTAGTTTCTTACATTTGTTTTTATGTAATTCAATCATCTGTTAACAGGAGCCAAAAGCCTTTCCAGCAATATAGTATCAATTGACTATGCCACACAGCATGTAGCTTATGTGTAAGACGAAAACAATATTGTTTCAATCATAGATTTATTTCTGTTCGAACATATGATGTTACATTGTATATGATGTTTCAAGATCCAGCAGGAACCGGTGTGCCAACATGATTATGCCGTACTTAATATTTTTTTACAATTTTTCAGAAAATGATTTCGTATTTTATGACCTGCGCTACTTTTTAGATAGTACTAGTCTACCTATTGTCCCTTTTAGGGTAAGATGAAAAATATTCAAAATAAAAACGACTAAAAGCACTACTATGACCAATTTTATACCCCCTTCCTTAAGAGAAAATATTTTTAAAGTAAGACCTTAATTGTTAATCCACAGGCGCACCATTAAAAGCAGTAAATGTAGTTATAAATATGGTTATGGTTATATAGTGTATATTGATATTTAAATCAGTTTTTTAGGTCCATAGGATTAAATTACATTTATTTGTAAGGAAAACACGTTGAAATAAGTTAAAACATATTGTTAACCTTGTGTATGATTTGATTACCAGCAGTGGATTTGATATTGGACTTAAGACGGCGGCCATAAAATCGGTAATTCCAATGATTGCTTTTAGCATACAATATGAAATTATTTCTAATTTATTTTTTATGAAGAACTTAGTCTATACCTGAACGTCATAAAAATAATTATGTTTGCAAAAACGTATAAAATTAATATATTTTAATGAAATTTATCTTTTAATTGTTTTTAATTTTGCAGAATACCAAGTAAACAACACAAGAAAACAAATGAAAATGGATGAAACTTAAAAGCCGGAAATTACAGAAATGTGAACTATAAATTTTTTATCAAATCGCCTTTTCTGAGGATCTATTAAAAAACAGCTTTGTGTTTACTAAAAATATTTTTTTTCTTATCATAATCTTATTGAAACACAACTTAGCTTGAATGCTTTTTTTCATTTCATATAATTATTGTAGTTATGGCTGCATATGACTTGCATAATTACAAGTGCATATTATTAGTCTTTACATGTATGCATATGACTTGCATAATTATGAGTTCATTTGATTAGTCTTTACACGTGTTCATATGACTTGCATGATTATAAGTTCATATGATTAGTCTTTAAACATGTTCATATGACTTGCATAATTATAAGTTCATATGATTAGTCTTTAAACATGTTCATATGACTTGCATAATAACAGGTTCATATGATTAGTCTTTACACATGTTAATATGACTTGCATAATTATAAGTTCATTTGATTAGTCTTTACACGTGTTCATATGACTTGCATAATTATAAGTTCATATGATTAGTCTTTACATGTGTTCATTTGACTTGCATAATTAAAGGTTCATATGATTAGTCTTTACACGTGTTCATATGACTTGCATAATTATAAGTTAATGTGATTAGTCTTTACACATGTTCATATGACTTGCATAATTATAAGTTCATATGATTAGTCTTTAGACATGTTCATATGACTTGCATAATTATAAGTTCATATGATTAGTCTTTACACGTGTTCATATGACTTGCATAATTATAAGTTAATATGATTAGTCTTTACACATGTTCATATGACTTGCATAATTATAAGTTCATATGATTAGTCATTGCACATGTTCATATGACTTGCATAATTATGAGTTCATTTGATTAGTCTTTACACGTGTTCATATGACTTGCATGATTATAAGTTCATATGATTAGTCTTTACACGTGTTCATATGACTTGCATAATTAAAAGTTTATATGATTAGTCTTTACACATGTTCATATGACTTGCATAATTATAAGTTTATATGATTAGTCTTTACACAGTTTCATATGACTTGCATAATTATAAGTTCATATGATTAGTCTTTACACATGTTCATATGACTTGCATAATTATAAGTTTATATGATTAGTCATTGCACGTGTTCATATGACTTGCATAATTATAAGTCCATATGATTGGTCTTTACACGAGTTCATATGACTTGCATAATTATAAGTTCATATGATTAGTCTTTACACATGTTCATATGACTTGCATAATTACAAGTTCATTTGATTAGTCTTTACACATGTTCATATGACTTGCATAATTATAAGTTAATTTGATTAGTCTTTACACATGTTCATATGATTTGCATAATTATAAGTTTATATTATTAGTCTTTACACATGTTCATATGACTTGCATAATTATAAGTTAATGTGATTAGTCTTTACACGTGTTCATATGACTTGCATAATTATAAGTTCATATGATTAGTCTTTACACATGTTCATATGACTTGCATAATTATAAGTTTATATTATTAGTCTTTACACATGTTCATAGGACTTGCATAATTATAAGTTAATGTGATTAGTCTTTACACGTGTTCATATGACTTGCATAATTATATGTTCATATGATTAGTCTTTACACATGTTCATATGACTTGCATAATTATAAGTTTATATTATTAGTCTTTACACATGTTCATATGACTTGCATAATTATAAGTTAATGTGATTAGTCTTTACACGTGTTCATATGACTTGCATAATTACAAGTTCATTTGATTAGTCTTTACACATGTTCATATGACTTGCATAATTATAAGTTCATTTGATTAGTCTTTACACATGTTCATATGACTTGCATAATTATAAGTTCATATGATTAGTCTTTGCACATGTTCATATGACTTGCATAATTATAAGTCCATATGATTAGTCTTTAGACGTGTTCATATGACTTCCATAATTATAAGTTCATATGATTAGTCTTTAGACGTGTTCATATGACTTGCATAATTAAAAGTTTATATGATTAGTCTTTACACATGTTCATATGACTTGCATAATTATAAGTTCATATGATTAGTCTTTAGACGTGTTCATATGACTTGCATAATTATAAGTTTATATGAGTAGTCTTTACACATGTTCATATGACTTGCATAATTATAAGTTCATATGATTAGTCTTTACACATGTGCATATGACTTGCATAATTATAAGTTCATATGATTAGTCTTTACACATGTGCATATGACTTGCATAATTATAAGTTTATATGATTAGTCTTTACACATGTTCATAGGACTTGCATAATTATAAGTTTATATGAGTAGTCTTTACACATGTTCATATGACTTGCATAATTATAAGTTTATATGAGTAGTCTTTACACATGTTCATATGACTTGCATAATTATAAGTTTATATGATTAGTCTTTACACGTGTTCATATGACTTGCATAATTATAAGTGTATATGATTAGTCTTTACACGTGTTCATATGACTTGCATAATTATAAGTTTATATGATTAGTCTTTACACGTGTTCATATGACTTGCATAATTATAAGTTCATATGATTAGTCTTTACACATGTTCATATGACTTGCATAATTATAAGTTTATATGATTAGTCTTTACACATTTTCATATGACTTGCATAATTATAAGTTCATATGATTGGTCTTTACATATGTGCATATGACTTGCATAATTATAAGTTTATATGATTAGTCTTTACACATGTTCATAGGACTTGCATAATTATAAGTTCATATGATTAGTCTTTACACATGGTCATATGAATTGCATAATTATAAGTTCATATGATTGGTCTTTACACATGTGCATATGACTTGCATAATTATAAGTTAATATGATTAGTCTTTACACATGTTCATATGACTTGCATAATTATAAGTTCATATGATTAGTTTTTACACATGTTCATATGACTTGCATAATTATAAGTGCATATGATTAGTCTTTACACATGTTTATATGACTTGCATAATTATAAGTTCATATGATTAGTCTTTACACATGTTCATATGACTTGCATAATTATAAGTTTATATAATTAGTCTTTACACATATTCATATGACTTGCATAATTATAAGTTCATATGATTAGTCTTTACACGTATTCATATGATTTGCATAATTATAAGTTCATATTATTAGTCTTTACACATGTTCATATTACTTGCATAATTATAAGTTCATATGATTAGGCTTTGCATGTGTGCATATGACTTGAATGATTATAAGTTCATATGATTAGTCTTTACACGTGTTCATATGACTTGCATAATTATAAGTTCATATGATTAGTCTTTGCATGTGTGCATATGACTTGCATAATTATAAGTTCATATAATTAGTCCTTACACGTGTTCATATGACTTGCATAATTATAAGTTCATATGATTAGTCTTTACACGTGTTCATATGACTTGCAAAATTATTAGTTAATATGAATAGTCTTTACACAAAAATACGAAAAACGAGGTATCCAAACTATTTAAAAAACATACTACTTATTGTAAAAACTGTAATTTTCGATTGATGATTGGTTACAAAAAATAGTGCATAATCATCTCTTAAATATTTCGACCTTTAAAATTGACTATGAATTTGATATTTAAATGAAACCTTACTCTTGTAGCATATGCAGTTAATCTTTGCAAGGAAATCACATAATTTGCAACATATGAAAACACATACTGGAGAGAAACCATATTAATATAAAGTATATGGCTCTTCCTTTTCAAATAAATCCGACATGGTGAAACATATGCCAATACATACTAGAGAGAAACCATTATGTTGTGAAGTATGTAGCTCTTGTTTCATAAGGAACCCCCATATGTTGCTACATATGTAAACATATACTTGAGTGAAGCCATATTCTTGTAGAATGTGTGGCCCTTCTTTTGCAAGTAAATCAGATATGGAGACACAAATTCATACACATACCGGAAATAAACCATATTCTTGTGAAATATGTGGCTCTTCCTTTACACAGAAGCCAGATATGTTGCGGCATATGCGAACACATACCGGAGAAAAACCATATTGTTGTGAAGTATGTGGCACTTCTTTTGCACTGAAATCCGACATGGTAAAACATATGCGAATACATACTGGAGAGAAACCATATTCTTGTGAAGTATGTGGCTCCTGTTTTACACGGAGAGACTATATGGTAGAACATATGCGAATAAATACTGGAGAGAAGCCATATGCTTGTGAAGCGTGTGGCTCTTTTGGAAGAAAATCACACATGGTGACGCATATACAATCACATACTGGAGAGAAACCATATTCTTGTGAAATATGTGGCTCTTCTTTCGCAAGTAAATCACACATGGATGCGCATATACGTACACATACCGGAGAAAAACCATATTCTTGTGAAATATGTGGCTCCTCTTTTACACAGAAGCCACATATGTTGCAACATATGCGAACTCATACTGGAGAAAAACCCCATTCTTGTGAAGTATGTGGCTCTTCTTTTGCACAGAAATCCGACATGGTAAAACATATGCGAATACATACTGGAGAGAAACCATATTCTTGTGAAGTATGTGACTCTGGTTTTACACGGAGAGACTATATGGTAAGACATATGCGAATACATACTGGAGAGAAGCCATATGCTTGTGAAGTGTGTGGCTGTTCATTTTCAAGAAAAGCACACATGGTGACACATATGCGATCACATACTGGAGTGAAGCCATATTCTTGTGAAATATGTGGCTCTTCTTTTGCAAGTAAATCAGACATTGAGACACATGTACGTACACATACTGGAGAGAAACCATATTCTTGTGAAATATGTGGCTCTTCTTTTACACAGAAGCCACATATGTTGCAACATATGCGGACACATACTGGAGAAAAACCCTATTCCTGTGAAGTATGTGGCTTTTCTTTTGCGAATAAATCCAACATGGTAAAACATATGCGAATACATACTGGAGAGAAACCATATTCTTGTAAAGTATGTGGCTCTTGTTTTACACGGAGTGACTACATGGTAAAACATATGCGAATACATACTGGAGAGAAGCCATATTCTTGTGGAGCATGTGGCTCTTCTTTTGCAAGAAAGTCACACATGGTGAAACATATGCGATCACATTCTGGAGAGAAACCATATTCTTGTGAAGTATGTGGCTCTTCTTTTACACAGAAGGCACAGATGTTGCGACATATGCGAACACATACTGGGGACAAACCATATTCCCATGAATTATCTTGCTCGTCGTTTTCAAATAAATCAGAAATGGGTAAACATATGTGAACACATACTGGAGAGAAGTCATATTCTTGTGAAGTATATGGGTCTGCTTTTATACAGAAGGCAAATATGTTGTGACATACATGCACATACTAGAGAGAAACTATATTCTTGTGTAGTATGTGGCTCTTGTTTTACACACACCACATGATGCAACATGCGAACACATACTGCAGAGAAGCCATATTCATGTGAAATCGGTGGGTCGTCTTTTACACAGCTGTCAAATATGTTGCAACATATGCAAACACATACTGAAGAGACAACAAATGCAGGTTCTGCCACACAGAAGTAGAGAGTGTGAGCCACCTGATTTCTAGCTGTAAGGTTCTGCTGGGGGACGGCTACTATACAATGCGACACAATGAAGTATGAAAATATCTCCACTGGACGATCTGCAATAAGTTAAATATCGAATGCAGCAAGAAGTCATGGGAACATATACCCGAAAGAACAGTCGGAAACAAGTCATATACCATCCACTATGACTATGAAATCCCTACAGCCACGTACCTAGAAAACGGAGCTATAAAACCCGACATTGTAATATGGGACAAGAAGGAGAAGGAAGCAACCTTGGTGGAAGTTAGTGTCCCGAATGATGCTGGGTTAAACAGAGCTGAGAGGGAAAAGATTACTAAATACCAGGGTCTTATGTATGACATGAAAAGAAACTGGAACCTTAAGAAGATCTCTATCATTCCAGTAATTATAGGAGCAACCGGACTTATGAAAAAGAATTTTACAAACTATCTTACAAATATACCAGGTAAACCAAGTGCAAAGGAGATTCAAACAATTGCACTTAAAGGGACGGTTAGAATCTTAAAAAGATCTCTCGGTTGGAGTGTCTAAAATAGCAGGTGTATGTTTGGCATCTGGTAGGATGCCCCATCCCTGGCTTAAACAAAATGATAAGAAAAATGAAACAAAAAGAGAAGCCATATTCTTGTGTAATATTTGCAGGTTCGGCCATAGAGAATTAGAATGTGTGAGTCATCTGATATCAAGTTTAAAGATTCTTTTAGGAGACGGCTACTATACCGTGAGACATAATGGAGTATGTAAGTACCTCCACTGGACCATCTGTCAAAAATTATACATCCAGTGTAGCAGCAAGTCCTTGGAACATTAAACTGAAGAAAAAACAGTTTGAAATGACTTATATATCATACATTAAGACCATGTAATCCCTACAGCCATCTACCTTTAAAATCCTGCTGTGAAACCGGACATAGTTATATGAAATAAGTCAGAAAGAGTGGCAACCTTGGTTCAAGTGAGTGGCTCTAATGATGGCGTTCTGAACGGAGCTAAAAGAGAGAAACAAACCAAATACCAAGGTCTTATGTATGATATGAAAAGAAACTGGAATATCAAGGAGATATCAATCATACCAGTTATTATAGGTGGCAGAGGGCTTATGAAGTCCTACCTAACTAAAATGCTTGGTGAACCAAGTGCAAAAGAGATCCAGACAATTGCACTTAAGGAAACAGCAGGGATAATAAAAAGAGCTCTCAGTTAGTTTCAGTAAAAAGCAGCGCAATATTGGCAGCTGGTTTGACTGCCACACACTCATCATTACAATCTTCAAAGGAACAATATTTAAAAAAAAAGATAAACTATATTCTTGTGAAGTATGTTACTCTTCCTTTACTCAGAAGCAAAATGTGACTCGTGTTTTAAAGTTTGTAATATAGGCGAACTCATACCAGAGAGCTCTATTTTTGTGAAGTATGAGGCTCTTTTGCAATAAAATCATACGTGGTTATGCATTCGAACACATACTGCAGAGAAACCAAATACTATATGCAGCGACATATGCGACCACATACTGGAGAGAAATTATATTTCTTTGAATTTGTATTGCATACAAACATATACAGTAAACAAAATAATATTGTAATGTATATCTCAATTATTTTTCATTGTGTATAACAAGCTACATAAAAACTCTATGGTAACTATGTACCTCTTCATTTTCAAATGTAATATTCTTGTGCTAATGAACAATCTCATACAGATTTGTGTTATTTACAATTTTACAGAAAATCTTTCAACATATGTGAATGAATTGGCATCACATGAAAATCAACTTATTTTTGTGGCGTGTATTTAAAATAATTTCAACTAATTAATTAAATTTATTAAATTCCACTGGGGTATAATATCTTGTAGTTCATATGAAATATGCCCCATAGAAAGTAAAATGTCTTGAAGTATGCTGCTATTGCAATAAAAAACCTTATCTTCTACATGTTGATTTGGATGCATACAAACATACTGAATTGCAATTCCAGTAATCATGAAAAATGACTTTAAAAATTACCTGGCGTTTATTAATTCTGGACTCATACAGGACAGCGTAAATTTTTTCTTAAAGGAACAATTGTAATTCTAAAATAATTCCTTAAGGTTGAATATTTTTAAATTCTCAAAAAATTGCTGATGCAGATGGAAAACATATTTAAGACAAAAAGAGTTTAGTTGACATACAAGGCCAGTTAAAATTTGACAATATTTATAAAAATTTTAATTATTTTAAAAATACACTGTTTAAAAGTACCAAAATATGCTAAATAATACCCTTATAAATAAAAAAAAACAAGTGATATAAATTATTTCATAAATGAAAAAATTTTAACATGACAAAATATGCAAAATATTAATTTAACAAAGAAAATAAGCAAAAAAATATTAGATAAAAAAAATACTTTTAAACAAGAAACCGAAAGTAATTTATTTGATAAACAATAAACAATTTTAAAATGTACAAAAATATGTAAAATATTAATTTAGCAAAGAAAAAAGAAACCGAAAGTAATTTATTTGATAAACAATGCACAATTTTAAAATGTACAAAAATATGTAAAATATTAATTTAGCAAAGAAAAAAGAAACCGAAAGTAATTTATTTGATAAACAATGCACAATTTTAAAATGTACAAAAATATGTAAAATATTAATTTAGCAAAGAAAAAAGAAACCGAAAGTAATTTATTTGATAAACAATAAACAATTTTAAAATGTACAAAAATATGCAAAATATTAATTTAGCAAAGAAAAAAGAAACCGAAAGTAATTTATTTGATAAACAATTTAAAAATGTACAAAAATATGTAAAATATTAATTTACCAATGAAAAAAGAAACCGAAAGTAATTTATTTGATAAACAATAAACAATTTTAAAATGTACAAAAATATGTAAAAATATTGATTTAGCAAAGAAAAAAGAAACCGAAAGTAATTTACTTGATAAACAATGAACAATTTTAAAATGTACAAAAATATGTAAAATATTAATTTACCAAAGAAAAAAGAAACCGAAAGTAATTTATTTGATAAACAATGAACAATTTTAAAATGTACTAAAATATGCAAAATATTAATTTAGCAAAGAAAAAAGAAACCGAAAGTAATTTATTTGATAAAAAATAAACAATTTAAAAATGTACAAAAATATGTAAAAATATTAATTTAGCAAAGAAAAAAGAAACCGAAAGTAATTTATTTGATAAACAATAAACAATTTTAAAATGTACAAAAATATGTAATAATATTAATTTAGCAAAGAAAAAAGAAACCGAAAGTAATTTATTTGATAAACAATAAACAATTTAAAAATGTACAAAAATATGCAAAATATTAATTTAGCAAAGAATAAAGAAACCGAAAGTAAATTATTTGATAAAAAATAAACAATTTAAAAATGTACAAAAATATGCAAAATATTAATTTAGCAAATAATAAAGAAACCGAAAAAAATTTATTTGATAAAAAATTAGCAATTTAAAAATATACAAAAATATGCAAAATAATTATTTAGCAAAGAAAAAAGAAACCAAAAGTAATTTATTTGATAAACAATTAAAAAATGTACAAAAATATGCAAAATATTAATTTAGCAAAGAAAAAAGAAACCGAAAGTAATTTATTTGATAAATAATAAACAATTTTAAAATGTACAAAAATATGTAAAATATTAATTTAGCAAAGAAAAAAGAAACCGAAAGTAATTTATTTGATAAACAATAAACAATTTTAAAATGTACACAAATATGTAAAAATATTAATTTAGCAAAGAAAAAAGAAACCGAAAGTAATTTATTTGATAAACAATAAACAATTTTAAAATGTACAAAAATATGCAAAATATTAATTTAGTAAAGAAAAAAGAAACCGAAAGTAATTTATTTGATAAACAATGAACAATTTTAAAATGTACAAAAATATGTAAAAATATTAATTTAGCAAAGAAAAAAGAAACCGAAAGTAATTTATTTGATAAACAATGAACAATTTTAAAATGTACAAAAATATGCAAAATATTAATTTAGCAAAGAAAAAAGAAACCGAAAGTAATTTATTTGATAAACAATAAACAATTTTAAAATGTACAAAAATATATAAAATATTAATTTAGCAAAGAAAAAAGAAACCGAAAGTAATTTATTTGATAAACAATGAACAATTTTAAAGTGTACAAAAATATGCAAAATATTAATTTAGCAAAGAAAAAAGAAACCGAAAGTAATTTATTTGATAAACAATAAACAATTTTAAAGTGTACAAAAATATGCAAAATATTAATTTAGCAAAGAAAAAAGAAACTGAAAGTAATTTATTTGATAAACAATTTTAAAATGTACAAAAATATGTAAAATATTAATTTAGCAAAGAAAAAAGAAACCGAAATTAATTTATTTGATAAACAATGAACAATTTAAAAATGTACAAAAATATGCAAAATATTAATTTAGCAAAGAAAAAAGAAACCGAAAGTAATTTATTTGATAAACAATAAACAATTTTAAAATGTACAAAAATATATAAAATATTAATTTAGCAAAGAAAAAAGAAACCGAAAGTAATTTATTGGATAAACAATAAACAATTTAAAAATGTACAAAAATATGTAAAATATTAATTTAGCAAAGAAAAAAGAAACCGAAAGTAATTTATTTGATAAAAAATAGACAATTTAAAAATGTACAAAAATATGCAAAATATTAATTTAGCAAAGAAAAAAGAAACCGAAAGTAATTTATTAGATAAACAATGAACAATTTAAAAATGTACAAAAATATGCAAAATATTAATTTAGCAAAGAAAAAAGAAACAGAAAGTAATTTATTTGATAAACAATGAACAATTTAAAAATGTACAAAAATATGCAAAATATTAATTTAGCAAAGAAAAAAGAAACCGAAAGTAATTTATTTGATAAACAATGAACAATTTTAAAATATACAAAAATATGTAAAATATTAATTTAGCAAAGAAAAAAGAAACCGAAAGTAATTTATTTGATAAACAATGAACAATTTTAAAATGTACAAAAATATGTAAAATATTAATTTAGCAAAGAAAAAAGAAACCGAAAGTAATTTATTTGATAAACAATGAACAATTTTAAAATGTACAAAAATATGTAAAATATTAATTTAGCAAATAAAAAAGAAACCGAAAGTAGTTTATTTGATAAAGAATGAACAATTTTAAAATGTACAAAAATATGTAAAATATTAATTTAGCAAATAAAAAAGAAACCGAAAGTAGTTTATTTGATAAAGAATGAACAATTTTAAAATGTACAAAAATATGTAAAATATTAATTTAGCAAAGAAAAAAGAAACCGAAAGTAATTTATTTGATAAACAATGAACAATTTTAAAATGTACAAAAATATGCAAAATAATATCTTAAAAAAAAAGAAACTGAAAGCAATTTATTTGATAAATTATTTGACAAATTTAAATATACTTTTAAAACGTACAAAATATGCAAAATATTTATTAAGCAAAGAATAAAGAAACAAAAATTAATCTATTTAATAAATAAAATACACTTTTAGAGTGTATAAAATATACAAAATAATATCTTACAAAGCCATATTCCTGTGAAGTATGTGACTCTAGGTGTATCAGAAATTTCGTGAAAATAGTGAATAATTCCACCCCATCTTTCCAAGCTTATAACTCCTCGAAAAATGTAATTCAAGCCCTAATTTTTTTTTTCAATTAAAGGAGCAAGGACCAAGGTTTCATGAAAAAAAACAAAAAACAATGTGTTTTTTAAAAAGGTTTTAAACTTCGGACTTTACAGGTAAATTTCTAAAAACCGTTTTTTTTTTTGTTTTAAACTTGAATATATTATTTATTGACCTTTTCTCTTCAATTTGTGATAATAAGACTTTGAAACAAATTAATTATTTACTTTTTAATAGAAACTTGAAAATGGGGGGAAGCGTGAATTTAAAAATAAACGTTTGTCTAAAATATTATATTCGGTTTATTGGAAAGAACATAAAATTTCACATTGACCCTGAAAATATAGTAAAAATAGAATCAATAGAAAAATTTTGATAGATTTTTAAAGTTTAAAAATTGAAAAATATTGAGTTCGAAAAATTCATTACTGTTTTAAAAAAAAATATTTCTATTACTTTTAAAACAACTTTAATAGTTTATTTTGGAAGTAAAATCAATAAAGAAAATAAATAACCCACTTTTAACAGAGAAATTTCGAGATTTTTATATTGTATTCGCAGTTTCGTGTTAGGGGTGTCAAAAATTCCTACACAAATTCTGATACACCTAGTGACTCTTCTTTTTCAAATAATTCAGACATGGGTAAATATATGCAAGTACAACTACCTTGAAAATGCTGCTGCGAAACCTGACAGTTATATGTAATAAGTCAGAGTTGTAACCTTGCTTAAAGTGATTGTTCCTAAAAATGACGGTCTGAACAGAGCTGAAAGGGAGAAACAGACCAAGGTCTCATATATGATATGGAAAAAAACCCTGAAATCTTAGAGAGATATAAATCATACCAGTCGTTATAGGTGTCACGGGGCTTATGAAGAAGAACCTGGAGTCCTATATAACTAATGACTCTACTGAACCAAGTACAAAAGAGATCCAGACAATTGCACTTAAAGGAACAACGAGGATACTAAAAAGAACTCTCGGTTGGTTTCAATAAAAAGCAGGACAATGTTGGCAGCAGATTTGGCTGCTCCGTTCCCAGCGTTACAATCTTCAAAGAAAGAAAATTTTTAAAAAAGCAAAAACGAGAGAGAAGCCATATTGTGGAGTATGTGGCTTTTTTTACAGCTGCGAGGATTGTTGAGAGATGAATTGAAAATTGGTTGGTGTGTGCTGGCATAAAAGTGACCGTGGGAGACCACTAGACAGATCGTTTGTAGTGAACTACGAGGCGATGTTGTTATCGCGTGCAAAGTTTAGGTAAGTTTAGAGGTGATTGTTTCTGTAACGAACCAACAAAGTTGTGCAGAGTGGGGTTAGCTTCGTCTTCAACTTTGAGCTGTTTTTGTCCTCACTAAACACTGTGCTTGTTACCGAGAACTGAGACTTTTCAGAATGTCAGTCATAAAGTTATTTTAATCGAACTGTTCAGCAATTGAATTGTGAGGAGTGGGTTTCCTTTTTTCTTCCTTTACGAAAGCCCGGACTTTTATGTCCTGTTGCCTTCACTAGAAACTGTCCATACCGAAAATTGAGACATTGCAGAATGTCTACCTTAAAGTTATTTTATCGAATTGTTCAGCAACTGAATTGTTTTGACCAACCAGTTTTGGAGCTGAGAAGTCTATCTCTTCTGGTGTTGGGTGGTGCTAAGCCGTTACTTTCCTATTGTTTGTTCCTGATTTTAACGTCTATTCTGCATGTTTAAATTCTTTAAAAAATATACATTAGATGTTATTTAAAAATATTAATTTCTACCGATCGTAAAAAATAAAAATAAAATTATTGTATTAGACGTATATTCGTTTTCTGTTTAAAGCTTAGAATGTCGTTTTTTTACATTTATTAATCTTGATGAAACAATAATCTTTCTATTCGTATTAGTAGTAGTAATAATAATAATTTCGAAATTTATAATTTAATAATCATAATCTTTTATTGAATTAACCGGAAATTGATTTTTTGTAAATTCTTGCTTTTCGCATGAAACATGATTTTAAAAACAATCATTATGAAACAAACACAAAAACAAATGAAATTAAAATACAATTATATAGGCAGATGTGCCGTTTATAGTTGTATAAATATCTTTGAAGTAAACAGAAGTTTGTTTGTATTAGAAAGGTTTCACAAACTTTAAATGGGTAAAATTTAATCACAATATTATTTCACATGTGAGGATGTGATTAAAATATTAAATTAATTAGGTTGTTTTACAAATAAATAAGAAATAATGAAAGATGAAGTTTTCAAAGAATAAAATGTTTTATTTTATAATTTATTATTTAAAAAAATTGAACAATACAAAGTAAAATTTTTGGTACTTTAGTATTTTTGATATTGTGCTGAAATTATAATGTTATTATTCTGAAAGCAATTCTTAACCTAGGGAGAGGAGTGTTTCTAAGTATTCTATGCTTCCACCTTACAAGTGAATAAAATAAATATCGTGAAACTTGAATTTAACCTGAAAAAACTATTTACAAATAGTATGGTATCGAGAATTCATAAGTACTAAAGTTTGGTTGAATGTAATCTACTTATTAAACTTTAAATGGGTAAAATTTATTCGCGTTATTATTGAAAATGTAATCATGCGTCATTTTAATTTAAACTATACACGTTGTTTAACAAATAAAATAATTAAAAAAAATGCGAGATGAAGTTTGTAACTTTTGGGTACTTATGTATTTTTTTGTTCCGTGCTGAAATAATAATATTATTTTAAAAGCCATTTTTACATAGGTGGGTGTTTTGTAACTATTCTGTATTCAGCCTTACAATTACAATCTTTTAATAATAATGATAATAATAATAATGATAATAATAATAATAATAATAATAATAATAATAATGATAATAATAATGATAATAATGATAATAATGATGATAATACTACTACTGCTATTAATAATGATAATAATAATAATGATAATAATGATAATAATAATAAAAATAATGATAATAAAAATACTACTACTAATAATAATACTAATAATAATAATGATAATTATAATAATAATACTAATAATAATGATAATAATAATACTACTAATAATAATAATGACAATAATAATAACAATAATGATAATAATAATAATGATATTAATAATAAAAAAATAATAATGATAATAATAATAATGATAATAATAATAATGATAATAATGATAATAATAATAATATCCTAAAAGAGAATGTCCGATGTTGACGAGAAAAAGAAAAGAGCACAGAGTGAGATAACTCATCGTTTATATATTTTTCAATCGGCTCCGATGTTTTGCACGTGTAATTGGGTTTTTGTTTATTTTAAACTAGAAATGAATGCATTTTTAAGTGTGTTTACCCACACACACTGTATTCAGACAACCTCGTAGTGGCCTCGTTGTGACATGGTTAAAGAATAAGAGACAACGAAATAAAGGTTCATTTTATATTCAAAAGCAACTTTGTCATCCACGTTAGTAGCGTGTACAGCAGAGAAACGGATTAGTAGATACCCCCTTGTTGGATTGGTTTTTGGAAGAAAACCAAAAAAGCTTAGCGAAATAAAATAAAGGTTATTTTATGTGTGTCAGTTGTAATTCAGAAAATTCAAAGTAGTGACGATTTTGTAACATGTCCGTCCGTGACAGCTGCTTATAAAATCCGGGGTTTTTGTGTCAACACGAGACTTGATGCTGTGTTATCATTTGTTTTGAAGAATTGTAAAACATTCCTTTAAATTTGAACAATTTCTGTGGAAACTGAAGTTGTTAAGTTTCTCGTTACTGAACACTGTATTCAGACAACATCGTAGTGGCATCTTGTGACATGGTTAAAGAATAAGAGACAACGAAATAAAGGTTCATTCTATATTCAAAAGCAACTTTATGAAAAACAAATAAAAGTCAAGTGTTAAGAGTTTTCATACACAAAGAATTTTTTTTATATGGAGCTGTTGCGAAAGAAACGTTTTCCTTTGTTTTGTTTGCTTCAAGGAAACGTATCCGATTGAAACGTGTTATCATTTTCCATGATACTATGGGAAGGATTTCTAGTGAAATATGTTTCCGCTAAAATGTTTTCAGCTTTGTTTATGCGACACGTGTCTTTGAACATATTTCAGCTTTTTAGTTTCAAGTGTCTAGCTATGATATTTTGTTTTTCTTTGGGGGGGAAAACGTCCTGTGTAAGAATAGTGTTCTACAGAATTCTCAAGTGATGAATAAGCGACATCGGATGATTGCTTTTGCCTTTAATAAACTGTAGAAGGTTTCATATTCCGAAATATAGAATAGGTTTCATATTCCGAAATACAGAATAGGTTTTGTATTCCGAAATATAGAAAAGGTTTCGTATTCCGAAATATAGAATAGGTTTCATATTCCGAAATATAGAATAGGTTTCATATTCCGAAATATATAATAGGTTTCGTATTCCGAAATATAGAATATGTGACAACAAAATGGAGTTTCATTTTATATTCAAAAGCAACTTTATTTGTTATCTTCACTAGTAGCGTGTTCAAGAGAGAAACGGGTTAGTAGGTGGAAGTGTTCTTGTGTACAGATATATTTAATATTTTGCTGGCTTGTTGAGGAGACAATAATTCCGTTTGCATTTGTTTATAGCTAGTAGTCGTCGGGATGAAGGCGGTTGGTTAAAGGAGAAAGAAAGAGCAAAGTAACATTACAAGCGTATGCTGTATTTTCAAAGCACTAGCAATATTACATACCTAATGTGCTACAACAAGTCATATCTTTTTTTTATTTTGGGGCCAATTTTTAAAAGAATTAGAATCATGGAAAAAGTATAAAATAAGCAATCAAATGATGTTACTTTATATTTCTTTTATGCGTTCGATGTTTTTGTGCTCCAAGTTAAAAATGAAAAAAAAACGGTAAAAATGACGACAGCAAAAAGGGAAACTGGTTTTTCAATGTTCACATTTCATACGTTACGTTTGGATACATATACGCAGGGTCAAATTTGATTCGATATTGCTAACATTATACAGGCTATATAAGCATAGAAGTCTCTTACTATTGGAATTTGATTTATATTTCTACAACCACAAGAAACAAAGTTACGATCGAGCAAATTTGCTGAAGAATATTTATGGTGAGCTACGGTGTTCACTCTTTCGCTGGCGGAAGTTCAAGTGCCCCGAGACGTTTTCTGCGCAAGCGGCTAGAGACGCCTTTTTTTTTTTTACTGAATTGCTTTGGAGGTTCAATGTTTTGATTTTCTGACCAATCAGAGAGTTTTCCGGGCTGTCGGAAATTCGGTATCTGGGAGCCGATGAGAATCTTTAAAAGAGCTCTGTATTTTCCAAAAAAGACCAGTTAACAAAAATTCAGAGATAGTGTTGGAAGGCATATATCACTACTGTCTGCCACTCAAGTCAACTAATCAGACAATGTAGGCGAACACACAGACACAGAAACAGTAACTAACTTTTGCATTCCCCTTTTTTTATCGTATGCTCACTTGAAATTAAATTTATGAAAATAATTATTTTAAAACTTCTCACATTTTTTAATGAACCTTCCAGAGTGATTAATTAACTCTACTCACAAACTTTCAGTGAAAATTATTTTATATAGTTGAGTGAGGAAGTTTTCTTTACGATTTACAGACCCGTGAACTAATCACGGCTCTTGAATTATCAACTCAAACTTCCTCGAAATCTCAAACTAATTTCCCCCTTTTGTTCACTCATAAATGAACTATTATTTTCAATGAAAATATTTCTTAAAATGTAATAAATCTTTTTTCTTTTATAAATTGAGAAAAAAAAAACGGAAAAGGCCAAATATTTAAAAATTGATTCGATAAATCGGTACATATCATCCATTTGCATGTAGATAATAGTTTCATAATTATTTTTATGTATAATCTGTAAACATTTGATAATTATTAATTGTGCGGAAATTTATTTAGAATGTTATCTTTTATAGAAATTCAAACCCGCTTAACGGGGTAAAAAGCCTTGCTATGCGCTCAGCTGACTAAATTAAGCGCATTAACGAGTTTCATTGTATTCTCTTAAAAATAAAAAATAAACTTTTTTTCTGCTTTCAAAACGAAAGCACTAAAATCAGTTTCATTTTATTCTGAGTTTGTCAATTAAAAAAAATATTTTCAAGTTTTTCAAATTTGATTTCCAAAACAATACTATTTTGTTGTTTTTACGCTTTTAGTACACGTGTACCTAAGGTAGATTTTTTTTAGTGATAAACAAAACAGAAAAACACAAAAAACAAATAAAAGGTACTTGTGCACCTATGCTATAATGCTGAAATAATAACGTTATTATTTAGAAATCCATTCTTAACATGAGAAAGGAAGGGTGTTTTGTTAATTTTATTTTTATTTCGGACTATTAGTCTCATCTTTATTAGTTGTTGTTTGTTTGTTTTTATTGGTTCACAACGTTTCGGCCAACTTCCTCTGGCCTTCGTCAGGTGGTAACCGCGACGGATAGGAACTTCGAATCTCCTAACTGCTTTCTCAGCCATCACTGCCATCCGTAGTTATCGTAGTCTCTCCACATTTTTGACCAATTACCTCTGGCACGCTTTGGGTGGGATTGAAACCGCTATCTTCAGACAATGTTCATCTGGAACCGTAGAGATTCAACGCCTCTATCAACTGTGCCACGGGCCCCGAAGGGCGATCAAGGTTAGATTCTTTGATCTTATAAATCCACATTTATTCCTTATCTGATCTTCCATAGTCGGGTCCGTACCGATTGGTATATATATATATATATATATATATATATATATATATATATATATATATATATATATTATTCCTTAATTGGAATTTTTTATTTATTTTGAGATGAGCATTTTTATGTTAATTTTATTTTTATTTCGGACTATTAGTCTCATCTTTATTAGTTGTTGTTTGTTTGTTTTTATTAATTCACAACGTTTCGGCCAACTTCCTCTGGCCTTCGTCAGGTGGTAACCGCGACGGATAGGAACTTCGAATCTCCTAACTGCATTCTCAGCCATCACTGCCATCCGTAGTTGTCGTAGTCTCACCACATTTTTGACCAATTACCTCTGGCACGCAGTTGATAGAGACGTTGAATCTCTACGGTTCCAGATGAACATTGTCTGAAGATAGCGGTTTCAATCCCACCCAAAGCGTGCCAGAGGTAATTGGTCAAAAATGTGGTGAGACTACGACAACTACGGATGGCAGTGATGGCTGAGAATGCAGTTAGGAGATTCGAAGTTCCTATCCGTCGCGGTTACCACCTGACGAAGGCCAGAGGAAGTTGGCCGAAACGTTGTGAACCAATAAAAAGAAGGGTGTTTTGTTAACTATTCTGTACTTTCACCTAACAATTAAATAAAAAATATCATGAAACTTGATTCTATTTTTAACTCATCATCAAGACCATTTCTTGGAATCTGTAAAACAACCCCGTTTTTTAACTGAGGATATCTAAATGATAATAATAATAATAATAATAATAATGATAATTATTATTATTATTATTTTTATTATTATTATTATTATTAAGCGGTTCGATAAAGAATTTATTGTGATGCATTTTGTAAATTTTTACCTTGTTTCCACTTTAACATTTTTCTTTAAAATGACTACCTTTTACTGTTTTCAAGTATGCTGAAAACAAATATTGCATTTAAATTTTCCGCAAATAAGTAGCTTTCCAGATATTAAGCAATGTAATTTCTTATGTTATTGCTGGTGGCCATCTTGTTACATGCATTTGCACATAGTTTTTCTGAGTTATGTTTGCATGCTCCTGCGTACCAAGATGGCCACCCACCAGCGATAACATAATAAATGACATTGCTTAATATCCGGAAACTACTAATTTGCAGAAAATTTAAATGTGATATTCGTTTACAGTATACCCTAAAACCTATAAAAGCAATAATTTTAAATGTTAAGGAGGAAATAAGGTTAAAAAATTACCGCTTTATTTCTTTGTTTACATTGTTGAATTTTCAGTAAAACAACAGAATATATATTACGAAAATTACCATCAACACTGGTTAATATACAGTTGTTGCTTATCAGGATTCCTGGTATCCTGGTACTGTGAAAGCTACATCGAGGATTCGTGTAGAGTACGATTTATGGTTGTATCTCAGAAAATAAAGGTATATTGTGGGCCAGATAGAGAGGGTTTACAAAATTGAAAATTGGACTGGTCCCAAAATGCATAAAATCTGGTAGACTATGGAAATTTTTATCTTTTACAGAAATTCAAAATCTATATGAAAATTTTTCTTTGATTTATTTCTGAGATTAATTCATATCTACTCTATATTTTTTCGTTGAGGGGAGTGGTAAATATCGGCCATGAATACTCTTTAGGCATTCAATGGCTACACCCAAGATTAAGCTCTTCTTTGATGAGGAGGCAGGAAAATTCCTGCTCTCAAAGAGCTATATTTAAATACCACTATAATACTTATTTTTGTTCATGAATAGACACCCACCGTATAATACCATGCACCAGTCTAAAAAAAAGAAATGTGTACATCTGAATTCATAATTCATGACTTATGGTAAATAGATACATCAGATTTGACTGCATAATCAGAAAAAGCACACAATGTTACATAAGAGTGCCAAGTTTCATGAGAATAGCTCGAAAAATAAAATAAATACCGAATTTCTTAAAATGTTGAGGCCCGTAAATTAGCCCACTTTTTCTAAAGAAAAATGTCCACGGAAAGGCATAAATGTTGGCACTTAGAATTCTCATAACTTTTAAACTACTGATGGTATTTGCATAATTCAAACGGTTTTAAGCATCTTGTACATAACTTTTTTCATGCAAGTTGATAAAATAACAATTATCTAATAAGAAAAAAATCAACTCGTAATGCTAAGTCTTCAGTGTATTTACATGTTGTAGTAGGTGTGCGTGTGTGTGTAGGTGTATCGATGAGAGCAGTTCTGCAGCATGATAAAGAAAGTTCGTGTAGGCACCGCACATGGAAATAAGTGTTGTAGTAGGTGTGTTTCAAATCTCGAGCCGCAATAATTTACTCCTGCCCGTGATTGTAGTAAGTTTCGGCTGCTACAGTACTTTCATTTTCAGGTAACAAATTCTGGAGGTGAAAAACATAAAAGAATCCCTGATGGATGTTTCAAATTGTTCAAACAAATTCTACGGAAAAATATTTTACAAGGTTTTATATTTCAAAATGGCAACGCCTAGAAAGAAGAACGACATGTACCAAAGTATTGATAGCTTGGAATGTAAATTTATCAGTTTTTGTCAACATCTACTTGGAATATTTGAAAATGAACTTTACTATTACTATATTGTCCAATTTCTACAGTACACTCTTTAACCTTATCCTCGAGTGGCCTCTTGATCTTGATAAGTGGTGATGTCTATGTAAAAATGTATGCGTTAAAATCGATGAGAATAACGTGAATAAAGTGTAAATTGTGGAATTTAGAATCGGTGTCAATTTCGAAAACGTCTGCCATATTTGCATTTCATAAGTTTTGACTTTCGATCGAACAATATTTTTTATTAATTTAAAGCATGGTTCTCCTTACCCTTTTGTCTCCCAATTTTTCGTCTACTAAAATTGCAGCCACGTGATTACGGTGGAGCGACAATAAAATAAACCATTCATTCAAGTGCCGTTTGTTATGGATGTAGCTGAATACGAAATTAAAAAATCACTTTCTTGGTACTGATGCACTTATGTTTCCGGATGATTTAAATTTGTAATTTCTAATAAAGAAAATAATGTTATTTTCAGTTGCGTGCACTCGTGTTACCGAACAGGCAGTAACTAATCTGTACTTTCACCTAACGATTTGATAAAAAAGATATTATTTGTTTGTGTTTGTTTTTATGTTTATCTGTGACTTCTCTGCAATATATCCCCAAGAGTTTTCTTAATAAAGTAATCCATACGGTTTTAACAACAGAAAATTCAAGTTTTATAATTTCTGAATTGCTAGGTGAAAGTACAGAATAGTTACGACGCAACTGAAAATATTAGTTTCTGATTCCAAATTTAAACCATTGTGAATTGAATCAGACGGTCCTTATTATGCATACGCTTCTTTTTTATTACATTCTTAGGTGGAAGCACAGAATATTTACAAGACACTATCCCCATATTATTAATGGCTTGCGAAATAATGTTAATAATTAAGCACGGTAACCAAAATGATTTTTATCCATAATTTTAAACGTTAAATAATGAGTTTTGTTTATGTTTTACAAAACAATATATACTTAAGTTCGAAAACAGGAGTATATTTTGTTTTTATAATTTTGAATGAAATATTGTTTACATAATACAGTGAAGAAATAAAGCAACTTCCTAAGTTCAAATAGGTTCTAGGACCGTGCTGAGCAAACGAAAAAAGTATGCTTAAGGGTGTGGCCAATGAATTGAAAAACAAATCCCCCAAAATAAAGTTACCAGTAGTTCCAAGACTCGAACACAGAACGATAAGTTGTAGACGAGGCAAATCAAAAATAAACAATCGTGTGACACTTACGTCACCCGCGTGTCGTCTAGTGGTGGAACGCTCCCCGATCGTTGGTCTCCGTGTCTCCTTGATGAGAATGTCAGCGGCCCGTACCTGAAAGAGACTCGTCAAGTGCTTCTGCAATCATGCAAAACAAATCAAAAAGACAAGTCGATATTTGTTTTTTTCTTATGCAAAATTCCTTGTTATCCAGAAAGGTTACAATCGTCGTTTCATAATTCGCTATTAAGTTAGGGGCTGGCCGTTGGTTAACTGCAAAGTTCTTTCTGTTTTGATAAAAACTAAATAGCTACGGGACAGGGTCAATCGATGAGGCAGTCGGCTTTTTTGTGGTACCCTTCCTTCCACTCAAGTATCGGGCTGTCATGGTCAATTAGCGTTTACCGCTTTCTTAGCCAAAAGAAGTATCCTTCGCACATACTATTCTGGCCCTTATCTACCTTTTTTCTCCTTTTGTTTTTTCTCTTCTGTTTACAACTGTTTTTTTCTCTGCCTGTCATTCGCCCCACCACTACCTCTTTTCTCGATCGCCTCTTACCTTTCTCGGTGTCTATCCCGTTGGGTGCATTTAGCTTGCAGTTTACTGCACCTTCGAGCCTGTCTCATTCTGCCTCCCTCCCCACGACCTGTCTTTTACATCGTAAAATACATCTTAACTCTCTCAGGTGAATTGTTTCTCTGCACCTTCGAGCCTGTCTCAATCGTACCGAATGTGCCATGATAAATTATCGCTTTAAACGGTCTAAAAAAAACTTTGTAATGCATGAATAACCTAAATAGCACTGTAACATGACTAATCTCTTCCTCCCTCCCACTCTCTGTATCTCTTTATCTCTACCTGACCCTCTCTCACAGTGAGTGGAATTAGAAGTAGTTTCACGGGTGTCCGTTGATGTTGAATAAATGTAATAGCATCGTTAATGATTCGATTTAATATCGGAATAGTACAGAAATAAAAAAAAAGTTAATGTATTAATCAGTAAATATTGAATGTAGTGTGGAAGGTTCGTATATGAGTGAATATGATATGGAGGAAAATGGCGGCGTCTTTTTAGTTGTTGAACTGTTCGTTTAATAGCATAATTTGAGAATGGCTACTGATCAACCAATAAGATGGGCCGGATTTAGGCATGGGAGAAAACCGACAGCGCTAGTTAGTTTGAGTGGATGTCTTGCAGTATTATGTTTTTTAAAAAATATTTTTAAGGCATTTTAAAAACGAAATATTTACATGTCAAATCGCGGCTATATTTTTGTTCTCGCATAACGCTCAGCATTAAATTGTTTTCGAACCAAAATAATGTTGGAGATTGAGTAAAACAACCAACCACTTTTCCATGTAAGTAGAAGAGTAAATTCTCTTGCTTTTGATAATGTTTGTGTCATATACTTGCATTTTTTCCTATATTTTTCGAATCCCAGTTCATTGTAAAACAAACCCGTTATTCTTTATATTGTATCTCTTTTATAAAATAAAACACTATTTTGTATATATATATTTTATTTTTAAGTTATTTTCAAACTTTAAATAATGAGATGTCAAATTGCGGCCATTTTTATTTTCACGGTGCGCTTGATACTATATATTTTTGGAACCGAATAAACGTTTTAGAGTGATTAAACCAATAAAAACTTTTCTAGATAAGTAGAAGAGTAAATTATTTTGATTTGATAACATTCATTTGTTATATATTTGGATTTTCCATCACTTTTTCCTGTGGATTGTAAAACAAACATGTTATGCTTTTTATTGTATTTTTTGTCATAAAATAAAATTTTAATTTACTTCATTAAATTTGAAGATTTTATTGAAATTCGATGTTTCAATTGCTGGTAGCCATGTTGCCTGAAAAATAGATTAAAAAAAACTTTATTACTTTTGCAAGTTAAGTGTTTTCTGATTATTATTATTATTATTATTATAATAAAAACGTTGGAAAATAGCATTTTTGAAAATTATATCTTCCCCAATTACGTTCATAAAAATCTATTTTCTATCAATAATTCTTGGAGTATTTTTTACAATAGAAAAGAGAACAAGAAAACTGATAAATAAAACCGGAATAAATCTGATCAGTTACATGGTCATGATTCTTGTATACTCGACATTACTTGTTTTCCGAACTGAATAAACGCTTTAAAAAATGTTAAAACACTTAAAACTCATCAAAATATTTTGCCTTTCGTAACAGATGTGTTATATATTTGTTTCTTTTCCACTTTTTCGGTTTATTGTCTATAGTAATAAATGATCCGTTTTTGTATTATTCTATTAATAAAAAATTATTTTATATATTTGGCAGGGGATAGTCTCTTTTTAAAACTCTGGAACGGTCATAAATTTCATTTTCAATCGATATTCAATAATGGCCCATTTCCCCTACACAACAAAACATGCTTTTTTTCCTGTGGCCGTTTTTCCATGGAGCTTTCTTTTTTTAAAACTTAATTTAATTCTCCATAACAGACACATGCAATCTTTTTTTCTTTATGTTTCAATGAGTATTTTTATCTATAAATTTATTGTGAAACTTAAATTTAACCTGAAAAAATATTTACAAATAGCATTGTATCAAAAATGCGTAAACACCAATTTTACAATATTGTTCTCAGATGCATATGATGGCAGAGCACGATGACAATAAAAATTGTAAAATTAAGCCAAAACTTCAAAAATGTATCAATTTATATTTTGGTTTTTCTTAATTCATATTTAGTATATTTGATACTTTTGAAAAGTGTATTTTAATTTACCAAATGAATTGTTTTTTGTTTCTTTTTTCTTTGGAAAGTTATTATTTATGACATAAATTGTTTTTTTCTTTGGAAAGTTATTATTTATCAAATATATTGGGTTTTGTTTCTTTTTTCATTGGAAAGTTATTATTTGTCAAATAAATTGCTTTCGGTTTCTTTATTTCCTAAAATATTATTTTGCATATTTTTGTACGTTTTAAAATTGTTTCTTGTTTGTTCTTTCTTTGCTAAATTAAAAAGTGTATTTTAATTTATCAAATAAATTATTTTTCTTTCTTTTTTTTGCTTTTTTGCTAAATTAATATTTTGCATATTTCGTACTTTTTAGAAGTGTATTTTCCTTTATCAAATAATTTATCAAATAGTTCTTTGCTTTTTATTTGCTACGTAACTATTTTCCATATTTTTGTAGATTTTAAAAATGTATTTTAATTTATCAAATAATTTGTTTCTTGTTTTTTTGGCTAAATTATTATTTTTAAAAGTATTTTACTTTATGAAATAATTTATATTTTTTGTTTCTTTTTCTTTGTTAAGATATTATTTTGCATACTTTTGTAATTTTAAACAGTGTATTTTAATTTATCAAATACATTTCTTTGCTAAGTTAATATATTTCATATTTTTGTACGTTTTAAAATTGTATTTTAATTTAGTAAATAGAAGATAAAACTGAGCAAATTGAAGAAAAAGGAATCAGAAATAGACATTCTTCCTCGAGGTTCTCTCCTTTTGATATCTTCTGTTACTACGTTGTTTTGGGTGAGCTGGTCTTCAACTGTATTCCGGTCGATCATATCACAAATCTGTAATACTCTTGTTTTAATAACGTTCATAAAATGTTCCACTACATTCCCAATATTCTGCGTCTGAGTTGGGTTCTTGATGCTCAGCAGTCACTCAAGTGAAGGACCTGGATGTTGAGTGGTCCTGTCTGTTGAAAAACCACTTCTTCCTAGGTTGTTAAATAATTTTAGTTTTGTAGTCAAGTAAAATTCATTTATATAATTTTCGAATTTTTTTCTATCAGTAAATATTGATCTGATGTCATATCAGAAAGAGTTTTAAACGTTATGTAAATTTCCTATTATAAAAAAAGTTTCTAAAATAGTTTTCATTTTTATATTATTTTCAAATGATTAAAGCTTTTTATTAATATCGTAAAATTGTTACTGGTCTGGTATGTCAACTCAAATCTTTTTCTCTTAAATAGGTTTTTCCATCATGAATCAACATTTTTTTATTGCAATTTCAGCATACTTCAAGACATTTTTCTTTCTATGCAACACATTTCATATGAACTACAAGATATTATATAGCAGTTGAATTAAATAAATCAAATTAGTATAAGATTTTTTAAATACACACCACAAAAATAAATTGATTTTCATGCAACACATTTCATATGAACTACAAGATATTATATACCAGTTGAATTAAATAAATCAAATTAGTATAAGATTTTTTAAATACACACCACAAAAATAAATTGATTTTCATGCAACACATTTCATATGAACTACAAGATATTATATAGCAGTTGAATTAAATAAATCAAATTAGTATAAGATTTTTTAAATACACACCACAAAAATAAATTGATTTTCATGCAACACATTTCATATGAACTACAAGATATTATATAGCAGTTGAATTAAATAAATCAAATTAGTATAAGATTTTTTAAATACACACCACAAAAATAAGTTGATTTTCATGCAACACATTTCATATGAACTACAAGATATTATATAGCAGTTGAATTAAATAAATCAAATTAGTATAAGATTTTTTAAATACACACCACAAAAATAAATTGATTTTCTATGCAACACATTTCATATGAACTACAAGATATTATATAGCAGTTGAATTAAATAAATCAAATTAGTATAAGATTTTTTAAATACACACCACAAAAATAAATTGATTTTCATGTGATGCCAATTCATTTCCCTGTGTTCACATGTGTTGCAAGATTTTCTGTGAAATTGTAAATGAACGAAATACTGTATGAGAATATAGTTATTCATTAGCACAATCTGCCAACATTGCCCTGCGTTTTATTGAAACCAACCGAGGGCTCTTTTTCATATCCTCCCAGTTTCCTTGAGTGCAATTGTCTGGAAATCTATTGAACTTGGTTTACCAGGAATATTAGTAAGGTAGGAATAACGGCTCTTGTTCATAAGCCCTGTGCCACCTAAAATAACTGGTATGATTGATATCTCCTTAAGATTCCAGTTTCTTTTCATATCATACATGAGACCTTATGATTTGGGTCTGTTTCTCTCTTTTAGCTCTGTTCAGATCGCCATCATTAGGGTCATTTACTTGAACCGAGGTGTCCAGTCTTTCTGAATTATTCCATATAATTATTCCAGTTTCACAGCAGCATATTTAAAGTAGGTGGCTGTATGCATTACATGGCCGTAATGTATGGTATATAAGTCATATCCAACTGTTCTTTCAGGTTGATGTTCCCAGGAATTGCTGCTACACTGGATGTTTTATTTTTTACAGATGGTCAAATGGAGGTACTTACATACCCCATCAAGCCTCGCTGTATAATAGCATTCCCCTAAAAGAACGTTGCAACTTGATATCAGATGACTCACACTATCTAATTCTGTATGGCAGAACCTGCATTTGTTGTCATTACTGATAACTGCCATCTTCTTGAATGCATTGGTCCTTTGTCTATGTACTCCTGAGAGAGTTCTGCCAAAAATACTTTGAACGCTAATGTTGGTCCCATTCTTTAAGGCTCATCCCTATCATTCTCCAGTGTGCTTTTTCATATGTTGCAACATATTGTGTTTAACTGTAAAAGAAGTACCACATACTTCACAAGAGTAAGGTTTTTCTCCAGTATGCATTCGGAAATGTTGCACCATATGTTGCTTCCTTGTAAATGAAGAACCACATATCTCACAAAAATGAGGTCGCTCTCCAGTATGTGTTCGCACATGCAGCAACAAACTAGATTTTTGTGTAAATGAGAATCCACATATTTCACAATAATATGGTTTCTCTCCAGTATGTGTCCGCATATGTCGAATCCTACCTTGTTTACTTGTAAAAGAGGAGCCACATACTACACAAGAATACGGTTTCTCTCCAGTATGTGTTTGCGTATGTCGCAATAGATGTTCCTTCCGTGTAAAAGAAGAGCCACATATTTCACAAGAATATGGTTTCTCTCCAGTATGTTTTCTCACATGTTTTATCCTTTCTTGTTTACTTGCAAAAGAAGAGCCACATACTTCACAAGAATATGGTTTCTCTCCAGTATGTGTTCGCATATGTCGCAATAGATATGCCTTCTGTGTAAAACAAGAGCTACATACTTTACAAGAATATGGCTTCTCTCCAGTATGTGTTTGCATATGTCGCAACAGATGTGCCTTCCTTGTAAAACAATAGCCACATACTTCACAAGAATATGGCTTCTCTCCAGTATGTATTCGCATATGTTGCAACATATGTGCCTTCTGTGTAAAACAAGAGCCACATACTACACAAGAATATGGCTTTTCTCCAGTATGTGTTCGCATATGTTGCAAAACATGTGCCTTCTGTGTAAAACAAGAGCCACATACTACACAAGAATATGGTTTCTCTCTAGTATGTGTTCGCATATGTTGCACCATATGGTCTTTCAGTGTAAAACAAGAGCCACATACTTTACAACAATATGATATGTCTCTAGTATGTGTTTGCATGTTGCAGCATACGTTGCTTCTCTATATTTTACTTCAGTGTGCATTTGTATGGGCTGGAACATATGTGATTTCCATATAAACGACTAACTGCATATACTACAAGAGTATAAATATCACTTTGGCTTAGTATGAGGGTTATATTTCAGTTTATGTAACTCAATAAACATAATAAAAAATAAACAATCAGTAGTATTTTTTTTCAAAAAGTTTGCATGCCTCATATTTTGTATTCATTAAATGGTACATAACTGTATTAGTCATATGCACATGTGTAAATTTGCACACATACCTACATTAATCATATGAAGTTAAAAAGTATTCAATCTAGGTTGTGATAGAATAAGATTATGAATAGAAGAAATACTTTACTAGTAAACATGAAATTGTTTTTTCAATATATTATCAGAAAATGTTCAAATTTCTCTCATTTCCGGTTTTTAACTTTAATCCATTGTCGTTTGTTTTCTTGTGTTGTTTACTTGATATTCTGCAAAATTAAAAACAAAAGATAAATTTCAAAAAGATATATTAATTTTATACATTTTTGCAAACAGAATTATTTTTATGGCGTTAAGGTACAGACAATTATTCATAAAAGATAAATTAGAAATAAGTTTCACTATAGTATGCTAAAAGCAAACATTGGAATTTTCATAATCAACCGATATTTGTCTATTAATTAAATAAATTAATACAGTTCGAATTAATAATCTATATAATCATAAAACTCAGATCAGCATGTTTGGTTGGGCGTTTAAACTGTCCATCGGGTTCTGACTTCAGCTTTAAAAAAATTGTCAGCTTACTGATTTTATGGCCACCCTGTCTTACGTCAGATATTAAAACTTATGCTGTTATTCAAAACGTACACAAGGTCAACAATGTTTTGTTTTGAGTTATTTCATATGTTTTCCTTACAAATAAATGTAATTTAATCCTGTTGAGTTAAAAAGAAACTGATTTAAATATGAATATAAATATGGTCCCATGGAAGCTTTCGGAGTTTTATTTTTCACTTAATAAATGTTTCCTCTAGAAAATAATCAACAATATAATTTCAAAATCAGTTTTTATTTTGAACATTTTTCCTCTTACCCTGTAAGGCCAAATGGGTATACTAGTACTATTTAAAAAGCAACGCAGGTAGTTAAATGCAAAAACATCCCTTAAAAGTTGTAAATTAATTAATATTAAATAATGAAATGGGGGTAGACCGAATTTCCTAAAAGGGAAAAGTCGCAAAAAAGGACACAAAATTATATTAATGGCGGGGGGATTGGGTGAAAGAGTCAATGTCAACTCAGGGCTGTAACTTGATTCTGAAAATGCGGGATCGATTTACATGAATGCTGTATGCAAAACTGGACCCACCTCCAAATATCTAAATCTTGATTTTTTTTCAATTTATTTTATAATCTGGTAGCTTGGTCTTTATTAATTAGCAGAAATAGTTGATAAGAGATGAAAAGGAAAACATTTTAAATGTGGTGCCAATTGTCCAGGTGCACTTACATATTTTTTTAAAAAACTTTTTCTGTACCCAAGTTGTGTTTGATTCGAACTAGATTTTTAAAAAAGTACATCTTTTGTATCCACAATTATTTATTCACGATTATTTTAATTTGTATTATTCATTGCAAGTTGGAATAATTTTCAGACCAAAATCCAAAGCAAAGCAAATGTTTTTCTAATGCAAAAATACCTGATCACTTTACATATTAAAAAAGTATTTAGTTTTTTATGACTAATCAAATGTAGTTTACCTCCTAAAAAACATCAAAATCTAGATTTTGCTTCAACGGTCTTTAAAGATAATACCAAGAAGGGATTTTTTTCCAAATAATTAAATTTTAACATTTTAGCGTAAAGGATCACATTCCTATATGAATTTCATGTGAATGTAGACCCCACTTCTTGGCGACGTAGCGAGACATGTAATCGTAAGCATTTTTTAAAGTTTGGGAGTGTAGCTGGGGGCAGAAGTGGGAATAGGTTTCTGAAATGTTTTTGACTCCTGATGGAAGGTATGAGACAAATGATTTCGACGATCGTTTTTATAACCACAAGTCATGGTGAGCAAACAATGAAAAGCTTCTAAAGTTACTATAAAAATTGTCGAATTTTGGATAGAATCAGTTCGCCGCCATCTTTGTTACTGGCAATTACACTCAGGATCTGAACTACACTGCTTCTATGCCACCATCTTTGTTACTGGCAATTATACTCAGGATCTGAACTACACTGCTTCTACGCCACCATCTTTGTTACTGGCAATTATACTCAGGATCGTACTACACTCTGTTCAACATAATGTCTCAACACTAAACAGTAGGGTAAAGTCATACATAGAACCACTTCAAAACGAATGTTACGGAGACTTTTAATTATTTTTAAGATTTGCTTTGAAAATGTTTCATCATTAAATCATAATTATTATTTCCTGGTACTTTTAAGGCTGTAAACACACAAAAAACTAGGGTGAACCTGTATAATTCACACTCCTTCTTTGTATTTTGTGTGAAAATGTTTCATCATTAAATATTAATTATTATTTCCTGGTATTTTAAGGTATTTAACACACAAAAAAACTAGGCTGGACCTGTATAATGCACAATCCCTCTTTGTATTTTTTTTTCATTCTTTTCATTCATTTTTATATAGAGGATTTTTGATTTAATCTAAAGGCAATGATGTTAAGGCCTTTATTATCCAATGTATTCTGTATTGTTTTTATTGATCACCATCTTTGTTTTCATGCGCGCATTCATTCAACTTTTTTGTGCACATGGAAAACTGTCTATTGTTTTCACTCGTCGCTCTGTTTGTTCTTGCATGCATGTGAATTGATTTTTGCACTTTTATACATTAATTCTGTATACTCGCACTTATTATTATTATAATAATCTCGTGACATTTGCAATACATTGACAAATCCTTTCCAATGCATTCAATACATCTGTCAATTCTTTACCATTGCTCTTAGTTCAACAAATAAACTGTCTATTGTTTTCACTGGTCTCAACATTTGTTCTTGCATGCATATGAATTGATTTTTGCACGTTTACACATTAATTCTGTATACTCACTTTCACTTTCATACATTTATTTTGTATAATCACGATTCCATAACTATCTATAAAATATACTGACTCCACAGGTCCCAGGTAGTTTAGTATTTAACCAAATTTTCCCCAAACCCTCAATGAAATCCAAAATCCAAATTTCATCTTTTTAACATAATTTCCATATTTGTATTCAGTTCATAAACGAAATAAATAATTTATAATATTTTAAAAGCATGAATACCTTATTGATGATCTTCAAAAACTGTTATAATATTCTTGATACATTTGCAACACATTGACTAATCCTTTCCAATGCATTCAATATATCTGTCAATTACTTACCATTGTTCTTAGTTCAACAAATAAATATATATATAAATGTATATGTAAATTTTTGAAATCACGTAAAATTGGAGAACATATTAAAATCACCAAAATTATCACCACTAGTTACATTACAGTAAATACAAAGGAAATGCATTCATCCTTATAACATTTTATCAAATATTTCTTTATTATTTTTATTATATCAAATAAAGTTATTTTTCATATGAATTTTATTTAAATAAAATTATTTTTGAATTTATTATTTTTTCATTATATCAAAGAAAGTTATATTTTTTATATCAATTTTATTTAAATCCAAATATTTATAATTTATTATTTTTTATTGTATCAAATAAATTTATATTTTAATAGGAATTTTATTTAAATCAAAATATTTATTAATTTACTATTTTTTCATTGTATCAAATAAAGTTGTATTTTTTATATGAATTTTATTTTAATCAAAATATTTATTAATTTACTATTTATTAATTTACTAAATTTTCTTATTAAAATGAGTTTTCATGCAAAAATATATTCTGTAATAAAGTTAGACTTTATTTTATTTCGAATAATAAAAATAACTAATTATATTCATGGGTTGAAAGTTATTCCCATTATTTGGAAGTACAGATCCCAAAGTCCATCAGTGCGAGGAAAAAAAAGAATTATTAAAATAGAAAGCTGTTCAACATCTCAACATTGAAGCAGTGAGATTTTACTGCTTATCGGTTATTCAGGAGTACTTATGCTAAATGGGTACAAGAGCTATGAGTTCATCAGAGCACATTCATTTAACATATAAAATAGGCAAAAAGATAAAATATTGCAACGATACGACAGATATTGGAGCTTGGTTGAGTGCAAGACTGTGCTGTTGGACCTTGTTAAAGAGGGTAAGACTAGTAGTAGATACACCAACACAGACATCATGGTTAAGTGTTGTGGCATTCCCTCCAGGTTAGTTGGGCCAGCTGTTGCACCATGAAAGTTGGCCATAGTGTTCAATGTCATCCAGTCGATTGCGTATAAGTGAAGAACATAGGTAAGAGAATGCATCTTTGTTGATCGCCAGAATGTATGTCAAAAAAGCATGACTCCTCACCATACATGCAAACTTTAGTGCACGTGGAGAGATATTAGGCTTTGATTAGGTTGAGCAGTTTGAAAGCATGCTATCAACATGTATGACCTTCCAAATGGTTCCACAGTCTACAAAGTCAAGTGCAACAATGAAAATGAAGCGGACAAGATTTTAATTGTGTCAAGGATTTCCTCAAAAAATTGGAGTCAAGATACAAATGTTGAAACGCAAATGTGAATGATGTGGAAACAATACTCTATGCAAATGTGAATGATGTGGAAACAATACTCTATGCGAAGGTGAATGATGTGGAAACAATATGCTATGCAAATGTGAATGATGTGGAAACAATACTCTATGCGAATCTGAATGATGTGGAAACAATATTCTATGCAAATGTGAATGATGTTGAAACAATATTCTATGCAAATGTGAATGATGTGGAAACAATATTCTATGCAAATGTGAATGATGTTGAAACAATATTCTATGCAAATGTGAATGATGTGGAAACAATATTCTATGCAAATATGAATGATGTGGAAACAATATTCTATGCAAATGTGAATGATGTGGAAACAATATTCTATGCAAATATGAATGATGTGGAAACAATATTCTATCAAATATGAATGATGTGGAAACAATACTCTATGCGAATCTGAATGATGTGGAAACAATATTCTATGCAAATGTGAATGATGTTGAAACAATATTCTATGCAAATGTGAATGATGTGGAAACAATATTCAATGCAAATGTGAATGATGTGGAAACAATATTCTATGCAAATGTGAATGATGTAGAAACAATATTCTATGCAAATGTGAATGATGTAGAAACAATATTCTATGCAAATGTGAATGATGTGGAAACAATATTCTATGCAAATATGAATGATGTGGAAACAATATTCTATCAAATATGAATGATGTGGAAACAATACTCTATGCGAATCTGAATGATGTGGAAACAATATTCTATGCAAATGTGAATGATGTTGAAACAATATTCTATGCAAATGTGAATGATGTGGAAACAATATTCTATGCAAATGTGAATGATGTTGAAACAATATTCTATGCAAATGTGAATGATGTGGAAACAATATTCTATGCAAATATGAATGATGTGGAAACAATATTCTATGCAAATGTGAATGATGTGGAAACAATATTCTATGCAAATATGAATGATGTGGAAACAATATTCTATCAAATATGAATGATGTGGAAACAATACTCTATGCGAATCTGAATGATGTGGAAACAATATTCTATGCAAATGTGAATGATGTTGAAACAATATTCTATGCAAATGTGAATGATGTGGAAACAATATTCAATGCAAATGTGAATGATGTGGAAACAATATTCTATGCAAATGTGAATGATGTAGAAACAATATTCTATGCAAATGTGAATGATGTGGAAACAATATTCAATGCAAATGTGAATGATGTTGAAACAATATTCTATGCAAATGTGAATGATGTGGAAACAATATTCTATGCAAATATGAATGATGTGGAAACAATACTCTATGCGAATCTGAATGATGTGGAAACAATATTCTATGCAAATGTGAATGATGTGGAAACAATATTCTATGCAAATGTGAATGATGTAGAAACAATATTCTATGCAAATGTGAATGATGTGGAAACAATATTCTATGCAAATATGAATGATGTGGAAACAATATTCTATCAAATATGAATGATGTGGAAACAATACTCTATGCGAATCTGAATGATGTGGAAACAATATTCTATGCAAATGTGAATGATGTTGAAACAATATTCTATGCAAATGTGAATGATGTGGAAACAATATTCAATGCAAATGTGAATGATGTGGAAACAATATTCTATGCAAATGTGAATGATGTTGAAACAATATTCTATGCAAATGTGAATGATGTAGAAACAATATTCTATGCAAATGTGAATGATGTTGAAACAATATTCTATGCAAATGTGAATGATGTAGAAACAATATTCTATGCAAATGTAAATGATGTTGAAACAATATTCTATGCAAATGTGAATGATGTGGAAACAATATTCTATGCAAATGTGAATGATGTGGAAACAATATTCTATGCAAATGTGAATGATATGGAAACAATATTCTATGCAAATGTGAATGATGTGGAAACAATATTCTATGCAAATGTGAATGATGTAGAAACAATATTCTATGCAAATGTGACTGATGTTGAAACAATATTCTATGCAAAGGTGAATGATGTGGAAACAATACTCTATGCGAAGGTGAATGATGTGGAAACAATATGCTATGCAAATGTGAATGATGTGGAAACAATACTCTATGCGAAGGTGAATGATGTGGAAACAATACTCTATGCGAAGGTGAATGATGGCTTTGTAGAAATATACGATACTCTCAAATGTAATTTTATCATGGTAGAATGATGCCAACTATTTTCCAGCAGTCTTTGCAATATCCTACATATATTTGCTCGATTTTATGCTGCCTGTGACTTTAAAGCCAATGATTTTGAATAAGGAGGCTTCAGGCAGGGTGTTATTTTCCATGACAATCATTTGTTGAAAAAGTTTCTTGTAATTGTTAATGGAAAGAAGCCTCGGTAGCATTAACTATTACCGTGGTCAAATTTTACTAAAACGTCCTTTGCTAAATTTTCTGCCTTTGTTTCTTTTAATTGTTAATTGCTTTTGGACACAATTTTATTGGAGATGTATTTCATGAATATCAGGAACAATAAAGGTCAACAGATCGACCCTTGAGGCACACACACATTGATATCATGTTTTTAGACATACTACCATCGAGAACAACCTTGATTCTTCTCTTTCCTAAAACATATCTGACTACATAAACTATACATCCAGTAATGCCGTATAATTTCATTTATATTAGACGCCATTTAAACCAGACTTTGTCAAAGGCTTTGCCTTCATCAAGGGTAATGCCATAGTTTCCCCTGCCTTATCCAGTGCATGGTATGCTGGTTTAGTAATGACAATTAAAATATCCGCAGTACAACAGGCTAAGCTAAATCCATATTATTAAGTAGCAAGGAGTTTATCATTTATAAAGTTGTAAACTAGTCCTTAATTTGTTAACAAACATTGAAAGGAGAATCATTTGTGAAGAATGCAAAGATGGAAAGGAGAATGATGAAACGATTATTCAGTAGGTCAGTTCTTTTGCCAGAAATATTGAATACTGGCATCATTGAAGCAATTTTCCAATTATCAGGGAAGAAACACTTGGCAAGACATGTTTTGAAGAGTTTGAAGAACATGATTTATCTTAACTAAGCATTTCTTTACTAGTGTAGTAGGGATTAGATCAGGTCCACAAACCTGTGAGTTGTCTAAGTTTGTTTTGATATCACATGCATAAGAAGGAGTGATTCTAAGACCAACAAATGTTGTTTCTATTAGAAATTATAATTATTTAGGAGAGAAGGTTTGTGGGATTGGTATTTTCTTAACATGGTGGAAAATACAATTACATTTTTGGATGAAGATGTAGAAAAACATGTCTTCATTTTAATGTTAAATAAACAATAAGAAAAAGATGTTGACTGGGAATTAAAAAAATCTGGGTCAAAACCCTTATTTTACATCAACTCATAATTTAAAGATTGCAATCAAACTCTTAAACAATCATTAAATTCAATTAATCAAATGTTTATGAGTTTCAATTTCAAAACAAATTTATTTCTTTGTATATGAGTTGGAAATGATGTTTTATAAACAGAACATTAGATTTAAATAAAAGAGGATGATTAGAGTTATCACTCATTTTCAGCTAACCTGTTTTTTCTACACATCGGCATGAGGTGTTTCATTACAGTAACATATAACATCAAACTGAATTCACTTCCTAAAAACTAAAATGAGTTTTTATCTAAAAAATAAACAGGTTTGAAAGCCAAATTAAATAACGGTAAAAGGTAAATAAAACAATATTTGTGTTAAATTGATATTTTTGCTTTTCTTTGCGAATGCAAAGGAAAGGAAAATAGAATGATAACAATGGTTTCTAAGTAAAATAATATTTGCCAGGGATATGAGCTGCATCGTTTTTAATATCAAAATCTTTTTCAAAAGTCTTGCAAAGAAAATAAATTTAAAAACAAAAAAAAATACCTGATAAGAAAGAATCCTATAATTATGTACGTGCAAAATGAATGGTAAATAGCCTAAAAAGTATAAACCTCTCCCTTCAGTTAAAATACAATAAAATTCTGGAAATCAACTGATTTTAATGAAATTTACAGTATTTATTAATTATCACAGAATATAACGAACCCAATATTTTTATTATAACCTTAATGGAAATGTAATATTTTATGTAAACAAAAATGCCCTAATTAATTTTTTAAATTTAAAGTACAAAAATCAAATGAATTTATTTTTCCTTTTATAAAAATAAAGCCTCATAGATGTTAACAATAAAAATAAAAAATATACACATTTCAACAACATTACAAAAAAACCTTAATGAAATGAATATAACCCGAAAAAATATAATGTCTTAAACTAATGATATTATTATTGCTTTCAGCATTGTTTATTCAATATTTACAGCAAAAATATAATAAAAATCGCAAAAAAATGTATTTCTTTTCATTTTAATGGTGATAGTTTCCGGGAAAATTAAAAATTTAGTACTATAATATTCATTTTTTTACAAATGAAAGTATAAACATCAGCAATTTTATTTTAATATATAATTTTTAAAATTAAAATAAATTAAAAAAATTAAGATCGTGTTCCGGGTCATTTTTAAAAAAATCATTAAAAAATTCTATAGATTTCACTGATGATAGATTTTAAGAAGTTTGGGTGGACAGAATGGCGAAGAAGTAAATATTTATAATTTAATTATTAAATAATCATTCTATTTCAAATTTGAATCATATTTAATCATTAATAAATAATTTTTTTCGTTTATTTTTAATAAATAATAAATTTAAAATAAATCGGGTATTGTAATTGCTAAAATTGGCTATTTGAACATTTTACAAACGTTTTATTTCAAAATCTAAGGAAAAACATTAGTAAACAAACGTCCTCAATAATTTTTACACCAATTAAAATATAACACGTTTTTAGAGAAAAATAAAGAATTGTTTTCTTGTGTACATTCAAAAATATTCTAATTAAAGAAATCAATTAACTGTAATTATTGCATCCGTACTTTAGTGAAAATTAGCGTTATTTGCATTTATAAATGGTAAATATCAAGATATGCTACAACAGAACACCAACCACTCTAATTTGTTTTTTATAGGTAATTTAGGTCGCTGACAACGAATCTGATAGTCAAACTTGGGGCAAATTTACCATTTGCATGGTATTAACCCCTGAACCCACGAACTTCTTTCCACCATTTTGCAGCTTCCATTTACGCTAAGTGATGGCTTCACCAAGCAAACTACACTGCGCGCTGTAGCATAAACGATGGCTTCAACAAGCAAACTGCCTTCTTATATGACGTACAAATCCTCCGCGGAAAATTTGAAATTAGATAAAAAAGAAACAAAGCAAGAAAAGAAAAGCACACCAAGTTGTGTGTGTGGGGGGGTAATTTTATATATATATATATATATATATATATATATATATATATATATATATATATATATATATTCCAAAACATAGAAACTTTCTAATTTTCAAAAATACATTATAGCACTTTTTGCGTGGAAAATTTAAAATTAGCTGAAAAGAAACAAAACAAGAAAAGGAAAGCACTCCAAGTTGGAGAAGGGGGGTGTAATTTAATTGTTTTTTTCCTGGAACATAGAATTTTCAAAAAGTAATACACCGACATTTACCAATTAGAACACCATTTAACATTTTTCGAAGATTTTACTGTTTACATTGGGGGCGCATGTGGTGTTGGGGCACGCGCCCCAACAACACACTCGCCCCCCCCCGCGCCCGAGTGTGTTGTTGGCGCCCTAAATGTAAACAGTAAAATCTTCTAAAAATGTTAAATGGTCTTCTAATTAGTAAATGTTGGTGCGTTACTTACGGAAAAACGGTTAACTAAACTGCAGAAGCACCTATTAAGCCACATAAGTTCTATAATTGAATCCCCCGCCCGCAAAAAAAGAATGAAAAACATAAAGATTTTTGGTGCTTATGTTTTTGTAAACTGCATTAAAAACTATGTGAAACAAACAAAAAAAAAGGTCCCCCATTTTGTTGTACTTTTTTTTAATTGTAAGTTATTAAAAAATATCAGTCCATTTTTTTTTATTGGTACGCCATGTGAGAAGGCAGTTTGCTTGGTGAAGCAAGCCGTCATTTATGCTACAGCGTGCGCACGTAGTGTAAACGGAAGCTGCAAAATGGTGGAAAGTAGTTCGTGGGTTCAGGGGTTAATACCATGCAAACGATAAATTTGCCCCAAGTTTGACTACCAGATTCGTTGTCAGCGACCTCAATTACCTATATAAAAAATAAATTAGAGTAGTCGGTGTTCTGTTGTAGCGTATCTGGAAATTTACCTTATAAACTATTGTCGGCATTTTTTAATGGAATTTTTATTTAAAAAAGGTGATGCTTATGCAATTATGTTACCGCCATTAAAAAATAGAATTTTCAATCTAAATTCAAGTTTTAATTTTTTTTTATTTATTTAATTGTAAGGTGAAAGTCCAGAATTACTAGAAAACATCCTCTTATCTCCATGTTAAGAATGGCTTTCTAAATAATTTCAGCACGGTATGTTCATAAGTGCCAAAAAAGGTACATTTTCTTTGTTTCGGGATATTATGAGTTTAATTTACGAATTATTGTGGAAATAATTTCTTTCCAAAGATTCTTTTAATTAAATTTATTCGGAATTGAAATTAAAAAAAAAAAGAAAAGTTTTTCAATATTTTTTATTGTTTTTATTGTTTACACGTAAAGAGATTTTAGAGATTAACTTCGGTCTGATTTTTTTTTTTTTAAACAAAAACTATTTTTGAAAAATGTAAACACATGCACCTAAAAAATTCAGACGTAAACTAAAAAAAAAATCTCATTTAAGAAGCATTTTCTTTGTCCATTTTGTCCGTACCTATCTATAATATTATCAATTTTGTTTATATGCAAACATTTCTATGTTAAAACCATTATTAAAATCAAACGAAAACATTTCAAGTAATACTTACCTTTTGTTTGGCAATCTGCTTTCAACAAAGAAATGATTATAAGTTTGACGGATGGAGGTTGATATTTCAAATGACGACCGGAAAAGATAGTTCGCAGAAAATTAAAATAAGTTCGCAGAAAAAAAATATTTTCATTTACTGTAATTTCAAGTCTTGTTTTGTTTTTGTTTTTTGTTTTTTAAATAACAAATTTATTAAATATAAAGGATATTTTTCTATTGTTAAAAATGCATTAATATATATATATATTTTCCAAATAATAATAAATCTCCTAATTTTTAATGTACCAAAAATATAACCTTTTGTAAGTTTGGGGTGAGAAGAAAAAAATCAAGAAGGTAAATATTGCATCAATGTTAAATATTGTTTTTAATGTAAGAAGAAAATGGATGGTAATTTATATTAAAAAAAAAAATTGTTGGCAAGGTCAATGGGGATAAAATGTAAATAGAAATAAAATGAACAAAACAATGAAATTAATGCCCGTTTTTTAAATTTACATCAGGAATTTAAAAATGGGGCAAAACAGAAGAATAGGTGACTCGAACAACCTGTGCCACGTGAAATTCTCGCTTCGATGTAAAAATGTTCCGCTTACAAAACTGGACTTCCTGTTTTAATTTAAAATGAATAAACATAACATAATGAATAAAAGCTACTGTTTTTACTGTTTATTTTTTTGTTTTAACTTAATACGATGTTCTTTTAGTTAATCTGGAAGAAAGAGAAAGCCTGCTCCTCCGTTTACTGTCCACCCAGTTATGAAAGCACAAAATGTATATTCTGCACTTTCATCTAAGAATTCAATGAATAAAAGATAACAGAATTTAACTTGAAAATCTGATCTAATGGTGCTTATGCACTTATTGTACCGCGCTATTTTTTTTTTATTATTATTGTAGTTTCAAGTAAATTTTACAATATCCTTTTTTATTCGCGGAAAAGGTAAAATAAAGTAAAAGTGCAGAAAAATTTTTTAAAAAAGTGGGGGGGGGTATTAAAAAAAGATAAAACGAAAACACGTTGCTGTTTTTTTTTTATTATTATAATAGCGTAAAAATACTCGCGGTAAAAACGGTTGTACTCATAAATATGTCTAAAAGAAAAATATAGCAAAAACATTTAGTTTATGCTTGCAAAAAAAATTTAAAAAAAAAAAAAACGTAAACAGAAACCAAAATGTTTGAAAATAAACAAACAACAAAACGTAAATGTTTGGAAAAATAAAACTTAAATATGTTTGCAAAAAAAAAACAAAAAAACAAAAACAAACGTAAATATGGATGAAAAAAAAACTTAAATATGTTTGCAAAAAAAAAACAAAAACAAAAAGAACATGTTTAAAATTAAAATATGACAAAAAAAATTTTATTTTTTATTTCAAGGGTGTCATTATATACATTTTGTGCTTCCCGTAACTGGGGGGGGGGGCAGACAGTAACGCCACCTATACTCAAACGGAGGAAACAGGCTCTCCCTTTCTTCCAGATTACCGGTTTTTAAATAGTTTGAATATGTTTTTAGTATTATAAAAATATATTACTTTATTAAATATTTATTGATTTTTTATATATTTTTAGAGAGTGCATTTTTTCTATTACTGGCTCACAAGGTGTAAGGTTTTGAAGGGTTTAGTATAAGAACAGAACAAAAAGAAAAATATGAAATACGACAGGATTTATTGACTCACTCTTACAGCCCGCGTGGGGCTCGATTACATTACATTTTTTTGTCTCTCATTCCAAAAGAGTTCAATAAGAGGAAAGCGGGTTAACAGTCCAAGGGAGGTAATTCCGATTATTCCACATCCCCCTTTCAAGTCCCAAATTCATAGTGAAAGTTTCTCTGGTGGTTGAACTTTTCTACCACTCTTTGTATATTTTACTTTGGGACTTTCCGAGTTAAAGGATTGGATATCCTCGTGTACAATTGACTGCACATCTGTCTGGTTAGTTTGTCCCATTAAATTATTGTAGCTGCGCTCAGGAATATCTCTGGATGCATTTGGTAAGGCAGGCAATTCTGTCGGTGCATCTATTTGAGGAAAATCGATGTGTTCATTTCTTTTTCGAAGATGGTTTCTGTTTCTACGAAACAATCCTGAGTCAATTTCAACCAGGACTGATCTTGGAGTAACAGTATCTACCACTTTGGCTGGGCTCGTTTTGGGTGTTTTCACCTTGGTAACAGGGGTTTATTCTCTAGTTCTATGACGTTTATCAAAATACAATTTTTGTTTCATTTTCATCCGAGCGTCTACTTCTTGGAATTTTTCGACACTTTGTTGATAATTTTCATTTTGGTGAGGAAGTGCTGGAATGCGAGTCCTGAGTTTCCTATTCATCAACAATTCTGCAGGGCTTTTGCCATGCTGTAGTGGAGTAGTACGGTAATTAAGTAAAGCAATGTAAGGATCCTTTGACGTTTTAAAAAGATTTTTGACTGTCTGAACAGCACGTTCTGCTTCGCCATTGCCTTGAGGATGGTGTGGGCTGCTGGTAAGGTGAATAAAATCATAGATTTTTGCAAACTCCAGAAAATCTTTAGACATAAATTGAGGGCCACTGTCACTTATTACTATTTCAGGTGTACCGTACTTAGCAAATATTGATTTGCAGTGGTTTACGATATAACTTGCATTGGTATTTTAAAGATGTGATATTTCTATCCATCTTGAATAATAGTCTAAAACTATGAGGTATTTGTGGCCATTCAATTCGAATAAATCCATCGCAACTTTTTGCCAAGGGTAGTCTGGCAACTTGGTTGGTTGTGTGGGCTCTGGCGAATATCTTCTTTCTCTTTCACAAATACTACATTTTTCTATTTTCTCCCCTATTTGCTTTGAAAGTCCTGGCCACCAAACATTACTCCGTGACAATGCTCTACATTTCACTATACCTTGGTGTCCCTCATGAAGACGATCCAATATGTCTTTTTGAAGATCCGCAGGGATTATTAGTCAGTTCTGATACAGTAAAAGTCCTTGGAAGACTGTAAGGTCCTGCCTTATAAATCAGTAGGGTCTTAGCTGAGGGGCTTGTGTAGCGGTTTCAATCCAATGGTCCATTTTATAATAGTTCATGACTTGACTGCAGATTTTGTCAGAGTGTTGTTTCGCCCTTATTTCTTCCAATCTCCTGTCGGTAACAGATGTTTTGTATAACTGAACGGATGAACATGTCTGTCTCTGTCTCCTGCTCAAATTAATGTTTGGTTGGTAGGCTGTTTGGAGCTCTATATAGAGTGTCTGCTGTAATGAGATTTTCCCCAGCGGTATTCATGATTTCATAGGTGAATCTCATTAAGCGCATACGGAAATGCTGTATTCTTAGGGTTAGTTCATCAAGCCGTTTTGTTTTTAATAATGCCAATAATGGTTTGTGATCAGTTTCAATTATGAACTTATGCAGCCCAATCAAAAAGTCGGCAACACCAAGTGACTGCAAGGGCTTCTTTCTCAACCTGAGCATATCTCTGTTCCGTTTCAGTAAGTGCTCTTGATGCATAAAATGCAGGTCTCCAGTCATTCCCTTGTTTCTGGAGCAGTACTCCTCCCAAGCCATAGGAAGATGCATCAGCCGAAAATTTTGTTGGCTTATCGGCACTATAATGGAGCAGTACCGGTGCAGAACTCAGATTTTCTTTAGTGTTTTAAATGCAGTTTCCTGAGGCTCATCCCAAATCCATGCATTGTCTTTCCTCAGGAGATCTCTTAGTGATTTTGTGGTCTCTGCTAAATTTTCAGCAAATTTATCAACATGATTTGCCATCCCTATCAGTCGTCGCAGTTCAGACACGTTTTGTGGTCTTGTCATGTTCATGATTGCGTTAATCTTCTCTGGGTCTATTTGGATACCTTCCTCTGAAATGAGTTGCCCAATAAATTTAATTTTGCTAACAGAGAATACACATTTATCCTTTAATGTTATTCCTGCTGCCTCCATTTTTTCTAGCACTATTTTTAAACGCTGGTCATGTTCCTGTTGGCTTCTCCCACTGGCAAGAACATTATCTATGTCACAGATGACTCCTGGTATTCCTGACAAAATGTGTGTCTTTCGCGGTAAAAAATTTCATGGCCTGAACTTATTCCAAATGGTAGGCGCTTATAGCAATATCTTCCAAACGGCGTAATAAAAGTGGTAAGCTTTTGAGAATCTTCATGCAACATAATTTGATGGAAGCGTCTGTTGCAATCCAGTTTACTAAATATCTTGGCTCCATCAAGTTGAGCTAATAACTGGTCTTAAGAAGGTAGTGGGAAATGTTCACGCTTCACACTTTCATTAAGTTTAGTGAAGTCAACAGAAAGTCTGATTTTACCATCCTTTTTTGAAACTGCTACAATAGGAGCACACCAATCAGTAGGCATTTCGATTGGGCAGATGATATATTCACTTTATAATCTTTTAAGCTCATTCTGGACTTTTTTTTTCATAGGAAGTGCTAGTCGTCTGGGAGTTGTAATTAAAAAGGTTGAGCATTCTTATTCAAATGTATTTTATAAACATGCTTCAGTTTTCCTAGTCTCGTAAATACTTTTGAAATTTTTTTTTGTATTGGTAATCTCTGCCTTCTATAGAGTTGATTTTGCTAAACAAGTTCAAAGCTTTAATTGCTGGTCCACCCAACAATGGTTCCATCAAGTCGTTAACGATGTACAACTCTTGCAGTGAATATTTTTCTCTATAACAAAGTGTAATATCTACTTTTCCAATCACCTTTATCTTTTTCTGACCTGGTCCATCTAGTCTTTTATCCGTCTGCTTTATTATAGGAGAATTTTTCCTAAAGAACCGGTCCGGCACAACAGTAACATCAGCGCCTGTGTCCAACCTGAGGTTGACTATTCTGCTGTTCTTCGCGGTGGTGACCTTTATATTGGCTTGCCAGTCAATTTTTCCTTCCTCTTCACCGTTTTTAATGTTTCCCAATGAGATCGACCCTAGGAAGTCATTTTCTTCTTTTGCAACCCCCCTTACCGATTTTGTTCTACATTCCGATGCATAATGTCCTAGTTTTTTTGTTTTTTTTTACATTTATTGCATGTTGCATGCATCGTTGGGCAGTCATCTCTGCCGTGTGAGGTAAAATATACACATCGTATGCACTTTCTTTTAGTCATTTTATTATTGAACTGAATTTTTTTTTCTAAATACACGGTTTATTTGTGTATCTGGTTCTGCTGAGGATATAGCTTGTGACTGTTGCTTTGACGTTCATGTGCTCTACCAATTTGCAGGCATTTATCTAGAGTTAAGGTTTTATCGGCTAAAAATTTTTCCCTTAAAATATCATCCTTCACCCAAACAACAACTTGATCCCTAAATAACAATAATTAACAAATCCTAATATTACCAAAATGGCAACTGGTTTTTGTTTTTTTGTTTTTTTTCTTAATTTTGACAAATGTATTTTAACTATATGCGCATATATTGTCTTTAACTCTTTGCTTCCATGCGAGTCGTTTGTTCTATTACTTTATTTTTTATTTATTTATTCACTTTGTTTATTTATTTCTCTTTTTGCTTTTACCAACTGTATACCTTCTCTTTAAATGTATTTATTTAATGCATTTTAATTACATATGCGTAAAAATGGTCTCTAACACTTAGTCCCACGCGAGCCGTTTTTATGGTCAGAAGAACTCTACTCGATAACGAATAGCCTATGCAAGAATATAGAAGAGCTAGGACCACCTTTCTTTCTACTATAGAAGACAGAAGAACTTTATTAAGTAGTATACTTAGTATATGCAATCACCGTACGCTTGCTTGTATTAAAGTGTCCTCCATGATACCCATGCTATACCAAACCACTGCACGTTGCTCATAATTTGACTGACACTATATTTGTAACTGCAATATACATAATCCCAGCTGTGATACTAGGGCTAATTTTCTGAATAGATGCAACACTCTGCGCCTGACCTTAATGACTACAATTCCAAATCCCAACGAACTAGCTGTCCCTATAACTGGGAGGGAAAAACCTAATAGCTAGCTACGAAATCTTATACATTTTACCTCCAAGACGATTGCGTTTGTCTTACCTGCATGCATGAAACAAAAAATAATTTCCTCCCTTCTTCAAACTAAACCTTACCTGTAACTCAAATCCTAATGGAAATCCATCTGTAAATAAATAACCCCTCTTCTCTTGAACGCTAACAATCTACTCCTTCCAACCTATCCGCCACTAAACTCCCACATTGCTCCGCATCTGTAGTGGAATCGCTAACTTCCAGCCCCTAATCCCTCACATGCAAACTGATTTAATAGCCATCACGAAACATCTATACATTTCTACCTCTAAGGCATGCATTACAGCTCATTCCTATCCAGTAAGGGACTTAACAGCCTATGCACATAAAGGCAGGTACTTAACAGCCAAAGTACCTAGAAACAAAGCGATATGCACTACACAACTGTCTCCTCGAGTTTTGCAACGACTAATTACGTTATTGAAACGACACTCCTTGTTATGCAAAACACCCCATGACTCTTACTAAAAAATACCTACAACTTCAACTCTATTCGCACCTACTGAAAACCTGCCCATATATCTATTCACCTAATTACGCATGACTCAAAACTTGCTGTCTTATCCATGCTATATTGCCCTTACATCTTAACCCTCCTATCATCTAAAATAGCTTGGGCAAAACTCGTAGCTCAATTCTTAATACCTACTCATACTGTAACACTATACTAGACCTAAGCTAACATTAATAAAATAAAAAAAGGGTAAGACTAAAATCACATTATCTCCTCCCTAACAAGCCCTCTTACAAACATAGACGCTTACACTGCATGAACTTCACCCCCCCCCTTTATCCATTAACAAGTAAATAGCATGTCCCTAAATCACTTTGAGGAGTGTAACTAATCAGTAGAGATAAAATCCCTCACAAACTAACCCAGTAACACTAACAACGCGGGGTCGCAGAAATACCTGGATTAGAACCTAGGCGCGGAGAAAACCCTCTCAGGGCTGACGGACCCAGTAGGTCTTCCCAGATCATCCGTCTAGGAGAAGGAAAACTCTGAAACTAAACCAAAGGGGAGAGAGGCCTCTTCAGTCTTGGATGACAACCTTCCTAGAGCTGGTGACTCAAACAAATTCACCGGTTTGCAAACCTAAATTGCTTAAGGAGTAGATAGGCTCTGTCTATCGCCCGGCTTCCATACTCCTTCTTTGCCTATTAGTCAAGCGCAGAGACACTATCTCAGTGATTCGACAGAAACACCAGCGGTAGATCTTGTTTCCTGGCTAGGGCAATGAACGCCGTTCTTCCCCATTCCCAGCATGCCCCACCCCTAAAACTGAACATTTGGGAGTGCTTGAGTATAAGATATGCCTGAGCGATTAGATTGGGTTGACCTTCTTCTAAAGGGTTGAGGGTACCAGATTGACAGTTCCTGGCTGCTGTTCCCGACTGGTAGTACAGGAGCCCTAACTCTTTGGTAGCGCTTAGAGCGGCTGCTCCATCAACAGTTGAATAATATCGGGTTGTTTGCAGTGCCATGACGCGCATGGAAAGGGACCCTGCACTCATCCCCGGTGGGCTTTCCTGAGGCCACAATCCTAATTGGAGAAAGGTCAGCTGATGGTCTACTTGTGATGCATGTCTGAAGCTCCGCATAACCTCTTGTTTAGCTCCCCCTTACCGAAACTCTTAAAAAAAAATATGACGACAGTACAATCTAAAAATAAGCTTAAACCAGGATTAGGGACAAACAAATTCAACTTGCCTCTTCCCTTGAGGCTCTCATTCACAAATATCCGTGGGCTTAGAACTAACTTAGCTGATGTTGAAGCATTTCTCTTAACAAATACCCCGGATATCTTAGCACTAAGTGAGACTAACCTACACTCCTCCATTCCCTCTAACCACTTTAACATGCCTGGATATCTCCCACTCTGCCGTAAGGACTCTGACAGACATATGCACGAACTTGGAGTTTACATTCGTAATACCCTTCCCTTGACTAGAGAAACAAACCTTGAAACAGATGATCAAGCCTTTATGTGCTTTAGACTAAACGTGCAACACAGTATTAGCTACTATTATTTTCTCTACCGCTTTCCCTCGACTCAGGACTGCTCCATAATAAACAAAGTATCTGACAGCATAGACACGGCACTGTCCCTCGACACTAGCGCACAAATACATGTGTTTGGTGACTTTAATGTCCACCACAAAAACTGGCTTGGATTCTCTACTCACACAGATGCAGCGGGCAGCACAACCCATAGCTTCGCTATATCTCACTCCCTATCACAAATTGTTACGTTTCCAACCCGCTTCCCTGACCAGGAAGAACAACACGCATCACTTCTAGATCTGTTTTTGACCACAGTTCCCGATGACTGCATAACGAAGGCCCACAGCCCACTCGGGAACGCTGACCATGCAGTGATAATGGTTGAAATCGCCCTAAACTCTAGACCCAAAACTGAAGAGCCAGTGATCAAAACAACGAGATATTATAATAAGGCTGACTGGGAAGCCATCAGGGAACTAATTAGAGATGCTCCATGGAAAAATATTTTCTCGCTCCCTGCTGAACAATGTGCAAACGAGACCACTGACTGGTTCAAAACTGCAATCGAAGCGCATGTTCCCATGCGGAAATTTTATAGTAAGCCCTACTCTCCCCAATGGTTTACGTCGACTTGTGCAACTGCCATTACTCAAAAGCAGCATGCATACCGTAGGTTTAACCGACATAAGTCCAGTTCAAACAGACTGAAGTATATAGAAGCTAGAAATAACGTTAAGAAAGAAATAGCGACAGCTAAGAGAGAATTTACGGAAACCACTAAAAAGCGCATCGAAGCACAAAAACTAGGAACTCGAGACTTCTGGAAAATCTACAACAGTGTAGTAAATAATGGGCAATCAACAATTCCCCCACTAACCAACAATCACGAGGTTGTCTCCTCAGCAACCGACAAGGCTAACATGCTTGCCAGTCGGTTTGCCTCAAACTCCACACTGGACCCTTCCAACCACCCCCTACCTGACTTTCCTATGCGGACAGACGCCACACTAGACGATCTGAAAACCACCCCTGCTCAGGTGCATGCTATCATAAAAAACCTTGACACCTCAAAAGCATGTGGACCCGATCTTATCCCAGCTGTGCTATTAAAAAAGTGCTCAGCCGAAGTAGCTCCAGTTCTCTTCAAACTCTACAACAAATGTCTTAATGAAGCTTGCTTTCCGGGCTGTTGGAAAACTGCTTCTGTTGTACCAGTATTCAAGAATTCTGGCGAAAGGACAGACCCATCAAATTATCGCCCTATTAGCCTCCTCCCACTTTTTGCCAAAATATTTGAGACCATAATTAACCATGCTCTAGTCCATCATCTTACAGATGCTAAACTACTGACTGACAAACAATATGGATTTAGACGAGCCCGTTCGACAGCAGACATCCTCACTGTGATCTCTGAACGTATATACCATTCATTGGACAAAGCGGGGGAAGGCAGAGCGGTAGCTCTAGATATATCTAAGGCTTTTGACAGGGTATGGCATGAGGGTCTCCTCAGTAAAATCAGATCATACGGTATCACTGGTAGAATACTTAACATAATTAAATCCTTCTTAGATAAGAGAAAAATCCAGGTAGTCCTCGACGGTCGCACATCTAAACAATATGATATAAATGCGGGAGTGCCCCAGGGTTCTATCCTTGGACCTCTATTGTTCCTGATATTCATAAATGACCTCCCCGACAACATTGCCTCTGAGATGGGTATATATGCTGATGATACTACACTCTATGGCAGACACGACAGGAAGACGAATGAACACATTTCTAAAGAAATGGCAGAAACACTAGAGGAAGACCTCCAATCTGTAGTGGAATGGGGACAAAAGTGGTTGGTCGCATTCAATGCTGCCAAGACTAAACTAGTTTCATTCAATAATTACAAGAAACCCTCTCTACCACCCATAGCAATGGCCAACGACTCTTTATCTGAGAGTCTATCTTTCAAACTCCTTGGCCTAACGTTCACAGGAAAGATGAGTTGGAACAATTACATTGAAGGCATTGCCAGGGCCGCTGCAAGAAAGGTAGGCTCTCTCTACCGTGCTAGAAAACTACTAACACCCGAAAGTATCCTGTACCTCTATAAGGCCACCATTCGCCCATGTATGGAGTATTGCTGCCACATCTGGGCTGGTGCATCTGCTACTAGTCTCTCGCTCCTTGACAAGGTTCAAAAGAGAGTCGCAAACCTGATAGGCCCTGAACTGGCATCTAAGCTTCAGCCTCTGTCCCATCGACGAAATGTTGCATCCCTCTGCCTTTTCTACAAGTATTTTAGTGGTGAATGCTCTGACGAACTGCAATCACTTGTGCCCCCACGACGCGAGCACCCTCGACAAACCCGACAGGCTACTAGATCCCACCCCCACACTGTAGAGGTCCCTAGATGTAAAAGATCTTTTTACTCCAATAGTTTCTTCCCCAGAACCGCAAGACTCTGGAATTCCATTCCAGGTCCCTGCTTCCCCAACAGTACTGACGTGCAGAAGTTCAAGTGTAACGTGAACCGACACCTTGCTGCCCAAATCCCTACATAGTACCCCAGTAGTTGTTGCCCCTGATAGTAGCCCCCTACACCAAAGTGGCAATTTGCCTTGTTTGGGGTGAAAATGTAATAATAATAAAAAAATAATAATCTGTTCGTTAATTGTCCAAAATTGCAACTTTTTGCAAGCTGGCGTAGAACCGCTTTACAGGTTTCTATATTTTCTTCCGGTTCCTGCTTTCGACGGTGAATTTTTTATGACTCGTACGCTTCATACGTTTCTCCAACAAAGAAGTCCTCAAATTTTTGCAAGACTTTTTGAAGATTATTTCGTTCCTCTTCTGAATTAAAATGTAACCCTTCAAAAATATCTAAACATTCCTCACCGATTATAGAAAGGAGAACAAAAGTCTGATATACTGAATCAACCTCGTTTGACAATCGACACAGAATAATTTAAAAACTTTCGTTTAAATTTCCTCCAATTGTTCGCAACATTTCCTGACAGAGACATTTTTGCCGGGGGCGTAATATTGGCGTTGAAAATTCTTTGATCCATAATTATATTTTATTTATTTATTTTTATTTATTTTTTTTTTTGTAAAAATAAAACAAACTTAGTATTTTCTGACGAAACTCTTCTTTTTTTTCTTTCTTTTTTTGTAACATACTTCCAGGTTTGTTTGCTGTTTTGATGCATTTCTTTTTTCTTTTATATATTTTTTTTTTTTTTTCGATCTCACTTCTAACTCCATGTAAGGTTTTGAAGGGTTTAGTATAAGAACAGAACAAAAGGAGAAATATGAAATACGACAGGATTTATTGACTCACTCTTACAGCCCGCGTGGGGCTCGATTGCATCACATTTTTTGTCTCTCGATCCAAAAGAGTTCAATAAGAGGAAAGAGGGTTAACAGTCCAAGGGAGGTAATTCCGGTTATTCCACACAAGGAGCTTTCACACAAGTCATCAAAGATCTCTCCTTGAAAACAACCTGTGATCTACCCTGGAAGCTGAGTGGCAACGAATCTCCTCAGATATCAAATATTCTCCACCTCTTTCGATAACATTTACAAATAAATTTGCGTTATCACAACAGCTGCTTACCATTGATTTCTTGCTGGTAGTGGCCATAGGTCTTCACTTAATTATAAGCGGCAATAAGCCTCCCCAAGATCCCAGTTCTCTTGGTACTTGTCCATCGGAGATCTGGCATTGGTCTTTCCATCCTCCTTGACCCCTCTCGACTATTTGGCACCACTCCGTTCGGGAGAGCAATGGATGGGATGGGTGAGGAGATACAGACATGCAGCTTCAATGTTCTTGGTTCCATGTAATGCTTTTTTGTGTTTTGCCTCTGCAGAAGTTTGTCTGCCCCACACATGTGGTTCATGTGTATTAGTTTCCGCATTCAAGAATTTTCCGTAATATTTCAGTTGTTTTCATTGTCATTATTTGTTGTATCTTTGCAGCCATTCCTCTGATTCCAATTTCTCACATTCTATTTTTAAATTTTTTCATAATTGTTCCTAGTATTCCTAATATTATAGTTATTATCTTGATTTTTTCATCATCCATATCCATTTCAGCTCCCTGGCTAGCTGTGTATTTTCTCTGTTTCTCCTTTTCTTTCATATTCACCCTTTGGTCAGCTGGGACAGCAAAGTCTACGATTTGATAGGACTTTTTTTTTTGTCAATTATTACGACATCCAGTCTTCTTGCTTGGATGGGCTTATCCGTTTGTATGCCCATGTCCCATAGGATTTTGTGATTCTTGTTTTCAAGTACTGTTGCCAGTTTATGATTGTACTATTTGTCTGTATGTTTGAGATGCAGTTGTTTGCATAATTCTCAGTGTACTGCCTTCCTCACTTTGTCATGCCTTTTCTTGTATTTCTGTTGGGTCAGTTTGCTGCATTCATTTACTATATGTTTTATCATTCCGTCTCCTTGTCCACAGAGTCTGCATTTGCTGTTTTCTTGTGTTTTGTCGATCTTTGCTTTGATGTGGTTTGTTCATATCGAAGTATCTTGTGCTGCAGTTATTAGGGATTCAGTTTCTTGGTTCATGTGCCCTTTTCACATCTATGTCCAGGTTTTTGTCATTATTCTCATCTTTTCTCATTCTTATAAAACTTCGATGTAGTTGTTTTTCTTCCCATTTTTCTTTTCTCGTTTTATCCTTTGTCTCTCTGTTTTCTGTTTTGTTGATTTTTTTAAGTGTCTGTTACTGCCATAATTATCCTTTCATTATTTTGCATTATGTATTTTTCTAGTTCTGTTTTTTTGTCATTCACATAGTCTTCTATACACACCAGTCATCTCCTGCCGTCTTCCTTTTCACATATAATTATTATTATTATTATTTCACTCACTAGAAGTTGTCACCAAAGATTGCTCACTGAGAAAGAACAGTGGTATGCCCTTGAACCTCGGTGACAACAAGTCTCTTCAGATCTCCAGTAATCCTCAACTCTTCCCACAGTCTTTCTGCATTCTAGCTCAAGTAATTTTCGAAATCTTTTATGTATGTGTGTGTATGTGTGTGTGCTTTCCTCTTTAGGTCCAGCCTTTCTCCTTCATTCCTGAAGATTTGATAGTGTCTGCTTCCAGGACACCCAAATATTTGCAAGTGTCATCTTCTCCAAGCACCCCCGTCTCCTTTTAGTTAGGCAGTTCAATACCTTTGATGTTTCTAGTTTTCCCTTTTTCTTCTCCGGTAGCGCACATATTTCCTCCCAAATTTCATTCCAATATCCTGGCCAAATATTCTGGCCGCGTTAATCAGTGTTTATAGATTCTTTTTGGTTTTTATTTTGCAAACCGCTTCAGGTCATCCATATACATCAGGTAGTTTATTCTTTGTTCTGTGCCTGTAAACTTATAAGCGGCATTATATTTTCTAAGTACCTAGTAAGGTGGTATCATAGTTAAGCCAAACAGAAATTTTGATAGCGAGTCTCCTTGGAAAATGTTTGTATTCTTATTTCATTCAGTTGTTGTCCCGCAGCTGTCAATTCCAATTTCCATTTTTTTTACATGGGTGTAACCACTTATCAAGGCCCAGGGGCCACTCGAAGATAAGAGTTAATAGTCATTAGTCATTGTGATTTTAGCATAGTAAACAGTGGGAATTTTGTAACTTGGATTATTTAGGGGGACGGTTCAATTAGAACTTGTTCACATTGGACTTTTTCTTTTTTTTTCATAGGCATCAACACATTATCAAGGCCAAGAGGCCACTCAAGGATAAGGGTTAAAGAGTGTACAGAAGAAATTGGACAATATAATAATCATTAGTAATGAAAATTTGTTAAATTTGATAACTTATATGGAACGGCTCATCAAGAACTTATTTACGTTAGACTTGAAGACAACCATATTGTAGTCAGCCGGAAAGCAGGAAAACGGAAGACAATTCCACAGGCGTGCAGTTCTAATAAAAAAGCTTTGTTCATGGAATCTACGTTTAGGTTTAGGCATAGATAATTAATAACATTAATAATTTTTGTCAAATATTTTGTACATTTAAGGCATTCAATTATTCATGTTTGTGGGATTCTGTCATAGGATTTCTTATAATCGATCCATGCCATGGCTATGTTATTTTTCCTGCTTTTAGCATCTTTCAAAATATTTTGTTCTATGTATAATAAGTCATGTGTCCCTCTTTTTCTTTTCGGCATTCTTTTTATTCTTCGGGCAATAGTTCACGAGTGCTAAGAGAGGAGTATATCTGTTCACTCAGTTGTGCTATTAAAATTTTCCACATTGTCGGTAAGCATGTTATTGGCCTGTAATTGCTTGGTGTCATCCCATTTACAGCGTATTCTTATTTTTTTATTACTATTATCATTATTACAATTATTATTATTGTCATTATTATTATTATTGTTATTATTATTATTATTATTATTATTATTCCATTTACAGCGTATTCTTCTTTTATTACTATTATCATTATTAAAATTATTATTATTGTCATTATTACTTTCATTATTATTATTATTATTATTATTATTATTATTATTATTATTGTCATTATTAGGAAGGACCCTGCAAAGCATGTTATTGGACTGTAATTGCTTGGTGTCATTCCATTTACAGTGTATTCTTCTTCTTCTTATTATTATTATTATTATTATTATTATTATTACTTATTGGTGTCATTATTACTTACATTATTATTATCATTATTTTCATTCTTATCGGCATTATTATAATTATTATTATTATTACCGGCATTATTATTATCATTATTATTATTATAACGATGGCACTAATTTGGAAAGATCCTGCAAAGGGAACTGATGCCAGCAATTATAGACCAATTACATGCCTACCACTAATAATGAAACTGTTAACTGGAATCTTTGCAGAAAAAAAAATATGGACATCTCGTGAGTAATAGTGTTTTCCCTGATGAGCAGAAAGGGTGTCGGAAAGGCTTGAGGGGTTCCAAGAAGCAATTACTGATTGATAAGGCAGTAATGCAGAATGCAAAGAAAAGGAAGAGGAATGTGAGTGCAGCATGGATCGGTTGTGGAAAGGCTTATGACATGGTTCCTCATTTATGGATCCGTGAAACACTATTGATGATGAATGTTGCTAGGAATGTGGTAGGGCTTTTGGAGACAAGTATGGCTCAATGGAAAACGGTGCTGAAAGCAAACAGAGAGATGCTGGGGCAGGTTGGCATTAAACGTGGAATATTCTCAGTATTTCTCAGTACCCTGGGACAGGAATGTGAGAGAGAATGGGAACGAGAAGGCAAATGGAGCAATTATGCCCCATTTTCCTTGGAGATAACATAAAATGAAATAAAATTTAAATTTAAATTGAATTGATAGAGTCTTCAAAAGGTGATTGTGATTTTAATGTTTCAATTTGTTGCGGAAAATATAGATTAAAATATAACTTTATTACTTATTGTAAGCTAAGTGTTTGAGAACACGTTCTTGTTTTACTTTTTTCAAATTATTATATTGAAAAATATGTTGGGTGGTATAGCCTTTATTTAAAACTAGCAGGACCCGTAAACCGGTGTTGTTCAGTGGAAGCATGCCCCCTCCCATAAAAAATTACACTACTGTTGTTGGTGGTGGTGGTGGTTTCAGAAGACTTATGAGGGGTGGAGCTGTCCAAGTATTTGCCCCAAGTTCGATCTTGATATATGTTGTCAGCAAAAGATTATTAAAAAATGAGAGTGGCAGTGCGTGCAGAGAGAAGTACGCTTTTTTATTGCACGAACACTGAATTACAGTGCATAATGCTTGTCATTATATCTTGAAAATTACTTTTAGCTAATTTAATAAAGGGACCATTTGTATTTTAGCAGCGTAAATTATTTGACAGAAAAGGAACATAAAATAAATAGTGTAAATGTAGTCAGATACAAATTGACTGAACAGTAATGAAAATCACTATTTATTTGGAGGTACATCAGGCAAATGTGTTTAATATAAAAATATACAGTTTTTATAATTTGGAAAGTTATATATATATATATATATATATATATATATATATATATATATATATATATATATATATATATATATATATCATCCGAATCTAGGTTTAGTGCCACGATGATATATGGGGGTACTACAACTCTCTTTTATTAAAAGATTTGGTGGACGTTTATGACCCCGACCCGTAAAATATAAAAACATACAATTTTTATAATTTGGAAAGTGATATTATATATATATATATATATATTGGGGTGTTTAAGGAATATATATAAAGAAAGGAAAAGATAAAAATGATTAAAAAATGTATTTTATGACTTTTATCATTGTGGATCAGTTTTCAATTATAACGTATTACTAAATTGAACACATACTTTGTGACCATAACTGAGAAAAATATTGCAGCTAAATTTTTGTCGGTGATGGTCACAAAGTATGTGCTAAAATCGATGAGAATAACGTGAATAAAGTATAAATTGTGGAATTTAGAATCGGTGTCAATTTCGAAAACGTCTGCCATATTTACATCTCATAAGTTTTGACTGTTCATCGAACGATATTTTTTGTTAATTCAAATCATGGTTCTCCTTACCCTTATGTCTCCCAATTTTTCGTATGTTAAAATTATAATCACGTGATTACGGTTTAGCGACAATAAAATAAACCATTCATTCAAGTGCCGTTTGTTATGCATTTATTTAACTGAATACGATATTAAAAATCACTTTCTGAGTATTTATGCACTTGTGTTACCGGATGAGTTATATTTGTAATTTATAATAAAGAAAACAAGGTTATTTTCAGTTGCTGAACTCATGTTACCGAACAGGCAGTAATTAATCTTTACTTTCACCTAACGACTTGATTTAAAAAAAATTATTTCTTAGTGTTTGTTTTTATGTTTATCTGTGACTTCTCTGCAATATATCCCCAGGAGTTTTCTTAATAAACTAATCCATACGGTTTTAACAACAGAAAATTCAAGTTTTATAATTTCTTTGTGTTTACTGAATTGTTAGGTGAAATTACAGAATAGTTACGACGCAACTGAAAATATTTATTTTCTGATTACAAATTTAAATCCTTGTGAATTTGATGAAACAGTCCTTATTATGCATAAGTTTCTTTTTTATTACATTCTTAGGGGAGAGCACAGAATACTTACAAGACACCCTCCCCATGTTATGAATGGCTTGCGAAATAATGTTAATAGTTAAGCAAAGCACGGTAATCATAATGATTTTTAAACGTTAAATAATAAACAGTTTTTTTATGTTTAACAAAACAATATATACGTAAGTTTGAAAACAGGTGTATATTTTGTTTTTATAATTCTGAAAGAAATATTGTTTACATGATACAGTGAAGAAAGAAAGCAACTCCCTAAGTTACAAATAACATCTAGGACCGTGTCGAGCAAACGATAAAAGTAAACAGAAAAGAAAAAAAAAGTTACCGGCAGTTTGAAGACTCAAACAGAACGATAAGTTGTAGACGGTGCGAATCAAAAATAAACAATCATACTGAATGCGCCACAATAAATTATTGCATTAATCAGTCTGGAAACAAACCTTACAACGCGTGAATGACCTAAATAGCATTGTAACATGTCTGATCTCTCCCTCCTACTCTCTGTATCTCTTCATCTCTAACTGCCCCTCCCTCACAGTGAGTGGAATTAGAAGTAGTTTCACATAGCGGTTTATGCTTTCGGGTGTCCGTTGATGTTGAATAAATGTAATAACATCCTTAATGATTCGATTTAATATTGGAATAGTACAGAAATTAAAAGTTAATGTATATAATCAGTAAATATTTAATGTAGTGTGGAAGTGAATAGATATGGAGGAAAATTGCGGTGTCTTTTAATTGTCAACTGTTTATTTTAATAGTGGAATAGCGAATAGCATAATTCTAGAATGGTCACTGATCAACCAATAATCTGGGCCGGATTTAGGGAAGGGAGAAACAGACAGTGTGAGATATTCTGAGTGGTTGTCTTACAGTATTTTGTGTTTTTTAAAATAATTTTGAAGGTATTTTGAAAACTAAATATTTACATGTCAAATTGCGGCTATATTTTTGTTCTCATGTAACGCTCGACATTATATTGTTTTCGAACCGAAAAAACGTAGGAGAGTGAGTTAAACAACCACACACTTTTCCATATAAGTAGAAGAGTAACTTTTCTTGCCTTTGGTAACATTTATTTGTCATATAGGTAGAAGTGTTGCGTTGTCTATCATAAAAGGTGACGAATCATAAAGGGAATCGTGTGTGATCGTCTAATCAGAGTTAATATCATGTGATCGTCTAGTGGTTCTGTCTAGTTGTTCATATGCCGTTGTGTGTGTGCGTGTGTGTGTGTTCGTGTGTGTGTGTGTGGTACATGTATTTTTCTGCGTCTTGGATGTTGGTCCATCTGGAAATCTCTCGTCTTGGAGGGGAGGCTGGTACTTGTTTTAGACGAATATTTATTCACTCCAAAACGATGAATTGGTTTTATAGTTTATTTTACTTTCCAGATGTCTCGCATAAGAAGGAAAGTGAATCTCTGGCTTGTGTTGTTCTGTTCTACACACATCAGCGTTCCATCCCTCCAGTGAAGAAGAGGAGACAACGGTGAGGCTGTTCGTCCTCTCTAAGTCTAAACCAAATCTTTATGATTCAACTAACCTGATCACATGACTCACACACAATCCGATCAGCTGATCCTGACTTCCGGTCAATGTGTCTCAATATAATTTACACACTTCCCCCCCGCTCCCTCTCTCTCTCTCGATCCATTCTCTAACAGAAGAGTAACTTTTCTTGCCTTTGATAGCATTTGTCATATACTTAAATTTTGGACTATACTTTTCGAATCTCAGTTGATTGTAAAACAAACCCGTTATTCTTTATGTTGTATTTCTTTCATAAAAAAACGGTATTTTGTATTTTTTTATTTCTAAGTTATTTTTAAACTTTAAATAATTAGATGTCAAATCGCGGCCATTTTTCTTATTTTCACGTTACGCTTGATACTATATTTTTGGAACCGAATAAACGTTTTAGAGTGATTAAAACCACTAAAACCTTTTCTAGATAATTAGAAGAGTAAATTATCTTGATTTGATAACATTTATTTGTTATATATTTGGATTTCCAAGCACTTTTTCCTAGAGATTGTAAAACAAACTCGTTATTTTTTTATATTGTATTTTGTGTAATAAAATAAAATTCTAATTTACTTTATGAAATTTGAAAATTTTATTAAAAATATATTTGAATTCCTAACCACTTTTAAGTCAAGTGTTCTAACAACACTCTTGTTTTATCTCTCTAATCATTATATTAATAAAAATGTTGGAAAGTAGCATCTATTTACAATTATATCTTCCCTCTAATAGCGTTCATAAAAATCTGTTTTGAATCGATACATTCTTCGAGTATTTTTTACAATGGAAATGAGAACAAGTAAACTGGTATATAAAACCGGAATATATAACTAATAAATCTGGCGGTAATATTTATTTGATGTGTTTCTTACAATATATTGTTCAATGTTCTATTTTTGAGTTGTTATTGAGACGTTACGTGTTCACGATTTTTCTCTAACGTAACACTCGGTATTACTTGCTTTCCGAACTGAATAAACGCTTTAAAAGATGTTAAAACACTTAAAACTCATCAAAATATTTTGCTTTTCGTAACAAATATTTGTTATATATTTGTTTCTTTACACTTTTTCGTTTATTGTCTATAGTAATAAATACTCTGTCCTTGTACTATTCTATTAATGAAGAATAATTATTTCTATATAGTATACCAACAAAAAATCCTTTTTTGTGTGGCTGTTTTTCTTCTGGGCAGTACTCTTGTTTAATTTAATTCTCTCTAACAAACACATGGAATATTCTTTTTTTTCTCTCTTTTATTTTTGGAGTGAGTGTTTTTATCTGTAAATTAATCGTGAAACTTAAATTTAACCTGAAAAAAATATTTTTGATAGCGTGCTATTTTTAAATAGGTATTTCAGGTTAAATTCGATTTTTGCGATATTTGTTTTATTCAATTGTAAGGGGGAAGCATATAATCCTTACAAAAAACTCTCCTCTCCCCATGTTAAGAACGGCTTTCAGAATAATAACATCATTATTCCACCACAATATCAAAAATACTAAAATTTTTACTTTGTATAGTTCAATGTTTTTAATTATAAATTATAAAATAAAACACATTTAATCATTTTAAAACTTCATCTTTCATTATTTGTATTTATTTGTTAAACAACGTTATTAATTTAAATTAAATTTTAATCATACCCTCACATGTTAAATAATAGTGTGATTAAATTTTACCCATTTAAAGTTTGTGAAATATTTCTTATATAAACAAACTTCTGTTCGAAGACATTTGTACAACTAAACGGCAAATCTGCCTATATAATTGTATTTTAATTTCATTTGTTTTTGTGATTGTTTCATAATGATTGTTTTTAAAATCATGTTTCATGCGAAATGCAAGAACTCTAATAAATTCCATTTCCGGTTACTTCAATACTAGATTATAATTTTAAATTATAAATTTCGAAATTTTTGTTGTTGTTGATATTATTATTATTATAATTTATACTACTTCTACTATTACTACTTTTTTTTACATAGGCATCACTACATTATCAAGGCCAAGAGGCCACTCAAGGATAAGGGTTAAAGAGGGTACAGTAGAAATTGGACAATATAGTAATCATTAGAATATGGTTTCTCTCCAGATTAAACATATTTTGCTTGTGTGTAACGGAAGAGCTACATACTTAAAAAATATAGTTTTTCTCCATTATGCCTTCACATATGTTCCAACATATATTTTCTTGTGAAGGAGGCACATATTTCAACATATTGTATCTCACAAGAATCCGGCTTCTCTCCAGTATGTCATCATATGTTGCAACATAGTCTTCCCATATAAAACAAGAGCCGCATAAGAATGTGGTTTCTCTCACCTATATTGTTGCTTATGTTTACCTAGGTCTGATTTATTTGCAAAAGAGCCACATAATTCATGCGAATATGGTTTCTCTCCAGTCTGTATTCGCATATGTATATCCATGTCTGATTTAATCGCAATAGGATAGCCACATACTTCACAAGAATATGGCTTCTCACCAGTATGTGTTTGCATATGTTGCAACATATGCGCCTTCCATGTAAAAGAGCTACATATTTAACAAGAACATGGTTTCTGTCCAGTATGTGTTCGCATATGTGTAATCATGGTTAATTTATTTGCAAAAGAATAACCACATACTTCACAATAATACGGCTTCACTGCAGTGTGTGTTCGCATGTGTTGCAACAGATTTGCCTTCTGTGTAAAAGAAGAGCCACATATTTTACAAGAATATGGTTTCTCTCCAGTATGTGTTCGCATATGTGTAACCATGGTTGATTTTCTTGCAAAAGAACAGACACATATTTTACATGAATATGGCTTCTCTCCAGTATGTTTTTTCATATGTTGCAACAAATTGTGTTTCACAGAAAAAGAAGAGCCACATATTTCACAAGAATATGGTTTATCTCCAGTATGTGTTCGCATATGTGTAACCATGTTTGATTTATTTGCAAAAGAAGAGTCACATACTTCACAAGAATATGGCTTCTCACCAGTATGTGTTCGCATATGTCGCAACATACTGTGTTTCACAGAAAAACAAGAGCCACATACTTCACAAGAATATGGTTTCTCTCCAGTATGTTTTTGTATATGTTGCAACATATATGCCTTCAATGTAAAAGAAGAGCCACATATTTCACAAGAATATGGTTTCTCTCCAGTATGTATTCGCATGTGTTTACCCATGTTTGATTTATTTGCAAAAGAAGAGCCACATACTTCACAAGAATATGGTTTCTCTCCAGTATGTGTTCGCATATGTTGCAACATATGCTCCTTCTGTGTAAAACAAGAGCCACATACTTCACAATAATACGGCTTCTCTCCAGTATGTGTTCGCATATGTTGCAACATATGTGCCTTTTGTGTAAAACAAGAGCCACATACTTCACAAGAATATGGTTTTCCTCCAGTATGTGTTTGCGTATGTGTTAACATATCTGATTTATTTGAATAAGAATAGCCACATACTTCACAAGAATATGGTTCTTTTTTATGTGTTTGTATATGTTACAACATATGTTGCTTCTCTATAAAGGAAGAGCTACATATTCACAAGTATGTATTTGCATATGTATCAATATCTTTCTGCATAAAAGAGCAAGACGCTTCGCAAGAATATGGTTTTCCTTTAATGTGTGTTATCATATGCTTGAGCATATGTGATTTCCTTGTAAGGAATAACCGCATATACTACAAGAGTATTGTTCCACTTTGCGTTATTATATTTCAGAGATGATTATACAGTACTCTTTTTATAACCCATAATAAAGCTAAAATTTCAAATTTAACAATAAAGTGTTTTTCAAATAAATTTAAGTTCAACAATAAATGTTTTTTCAAATAAATTGGATGTTTCATATTTTGTACACATGTAAAGACTAATCATATTAACTTATAATTATGCGAGTCATATGCACCCATAACTACAATCATGTGATGTTAAAAAAGTATTCAATCTAAGTTATGATTGAATAAGATTATCAATAGAAGAAATGCGTTACTAGTAAACGTGAAATTGTTTTTTCAGCATAATCTCAGAAAATGTAATTTGGTGTAAGAAAAAAAATGTATAGTTGACATTTCTCTCATTTCCGGCTTTTAACTTTAATCCATTTCCATTTGTTTTCTTGTGTTGTGTACTTGATATTCTGCAAAATTAAAAACAAAAGATAAATTTCATGAAAATATATTAATTTTACACATGTTTTACAAACATAATTATTTTTATGACGTTAAGCTATAGACACAGTTAATTATAAAACATAAATTAGAAACAAGTTTCAGTATATTTTGTTAAAAGCAAACATTAGAATTATCATATTTAATTTATTTAAAAGTCTTAATTCAATATCATTTAATTTAAAAATTGAATGGGGATATTTTTACGATACTTATCTATTAATTAAATAAATGAATACATGTTTTACAGATAATCTATATAAAACTCAGATCAGCATGTTTGTTTGGGCGGTTAAACTGTCCATCTTGTTTTTGACTTTTAGGTTTCAAAAACTTCATTTACTTATCAATTTCATGGCTGCCCTGTCTTAAGTCCGATATTAAAACCACTGCTCTTATTCAAAGCATACACAAGGTCAACAATATTTTTTGTGTTGACTTATTTTAATGTATTTTCCTCACAAATGTAATTTAATCCCGTTGAGTTAAAAAACTGATTTAAATATAAATATAGTTATAGTTATATTTTCCAAATTAAAAAATTTTTTTTTAACCTGGTAGCTTAGTATCCAATAATTCACAGAAAAAGAAAAAATTGAAAGGCTAATTGTTCACCTACATATTTTTTTATATGTTTCTTGTACCCAAGTTGTGTGTAATTAAAACTAGAACTTGATTTTTACAAAAAACAGTTACGTTTGCATATATATGCACAGGGTCAAATTTGATTGAATATAGCTGAAATTTTACAGGTTATATTAGCGTAGAAGTACATCTCTACTGGACTTTGATTTGACCACAGGAAGCAAAGTTACGACCAAGCAAAATTGATGAAGAATATTTCAAAATTGATGAAATAAATCGGTATATATCATCCATTTTCATATAGATAATAGTTTCAGAATTATTTCATAATCATCAATTATGCGTTTCTGTTATTGTACTTATATCTTCTTATACTTAAGGTAGAATTGTTTTTTAGTTGTCACAAAGAAAACAAAACAAACAAAAACAAATATATAACAAAATGTACTTGTTTGCGTACATATGCACAGGGTCAAATTTGAACGAACGATGGAACTAATATAGCTGAAATTTTACAGGTTATATTAGCGTAGAAGTACATCTCTACTGGACTTTGATTTGACCACAGGAATCAAAGTTACGACCAAGCAAAATTGATTAAGAATATTTCAAAATTAATGAGTAATATCGGTATATATCATCCATTTTCATATGGATAATAGTTTCAGAATTATTTTAATGTATAATATGTAAATATTTGATAATTATTAATTGTGCGGAAATTTCTTTAAAATGTTATATTTTATAGAAGTTCAAATCCACTTCGGGAAAATTGCTTGCTATGCGCTCAGCTGACTAAAGAATAACAAAAAACTGTTTTTTTCTGCTTTTAAAATGAAAGCAGAAATCAGTTTCATTTTTTATTCTGAGTTTCTCAATTTATAAAAAAAAATTTGATTTCCAAACAAACAAACAAAGAAAACAAAACAAACAAAAACAAATATATAACAAAGGGTACTTGTCCACTTATGCTACCCTGTGTAAATAATATTATCATTTAGAAATCCATTCTAAACATGGGGAAGGGTGTTTTGTTAACTATTCTGTACTTTCACCTATCAATTAAATAAAACATATTGTGAAACTTGAAATTGTCAAGACCATTATTCGAATCTGTAAGACAAACCTGTTTTTAACTAAGGATATCTAAATAATAATAGTAATAATAATAATAATAATAATTAAGCGGTTTGATAAAGAATTTCATTGTGATGCATTTTGTAAATTTTTACCTTGTTTCCACGTTAACATTTTTCATTAAAATGACTCTTCATGTATGCTGAAAACGAATATGCATTTAAATTTTCCACAAATAAGTAGTTTTCTGGATATTAAGCAATGTAATTTCTTATGTTATTGCTGGTGGCCATCTTGTTACATGCATTATCACATAGTTTTTCTGGGTTATGTTTGCATGCTCCTGCATACCAAGATGGCCACCAGCGATAACATAATAAATGACATTGCTTAATATCTGAAAAACTACTTATTTGCAGAAAATTTAAATGCGATATTCGTTTTCAACATACCCTAAAACCTAGAAAAATAATCCTTTTAAATGTTAAGCTGGAAACAAGGTTAAAAAATACCGTTTTATTTCTGTGTTTACATAGTTGAATTTTCAGTAAAACAACAGAATAGAAATTACGAAAATTACCATTAACTGGTGAATATATAGTTGTTGCTTGTCAGGATTCCTGGTATCCTGGTACTGTGAAAGCTACATCAAGGATTAATGTAGAGTACGATTTATGGTTGCATCTCAGAAAATAGGGGTATATTTTGGGCCAGATAGAGAGGATTTAAAAATTGAAAATTGGACTGGTTCCGAAATACACAAGTTCTGGTAGACTATGGGAATTTCCATTTTTTACAGAAATAAAAAATCTATATGAAGAATATTCTTTGATTTATTTCTGAGATTAATTCGTATCTAGCCATTTTTTTTGTTTTTTGAGGGGAGTAGTAAATACCGGCCATGAATGCTCTTTAGGCATTTAATGGCTACACACCAGACTAAGTTCTTCTTTGATGAGGAGGCAGGACAATGACTATTCTCAATAAAGCTATATTTAAATACTGCTATAATACTTAGTGTTGTTCATGAATATACACCCACTGTATGATACCATGCGTCATTTAAAAAAAAAATGAAATTTGTACATTTAAATTTATGATTCATGGCTTATGGTAAAGAAATACATGAGATTTGATTGCATAATCAGAAGTAGTGAGAAAAATTAAGGTTTTTCCTTTCTTGCGTTTTTTAACCATTAAAAAAAGTTAAATGGAATCCTACTAATTGGGACAATGTATACAGGAGATGATGCAATAAATTGAGCAAATTGTCTGTGTTACATTTTAACTTCTGCATTCGAGTACAGTCATAGACGCTGGAACCTTTGAGGGAATTACAAAGTCTAGCAGTACGAGGAAGAAAATAACTATTAGAGTAGAAAGCTTTTTACATTTTAACATTGAACAAGACAAACCTGTTTTTAACTTAGGATATCTAAATAATAATAATAATAATAATAATAATAATAATAAAAATAATAATAATAATAATAATAATAATTATAATAATAATAATAATTATAATAATAATAATTATAATAATAATAATTATAATAATAATTATAATAATAATAATTATAATAATAATAATAATAATAATTAGGTAGTGAAAAAAATTGAGATTTTGTCTCGTTTCACTCTTAACAGAAAGCTTTTCTACATTTGAAGACTGAACGACGTTGCTTGTTGGGTTATTCAGGAGTAAATATGCTAAATGGTCACAAATACTATGAGTTCATCAGAGCACATTCATTTAACATACTTATAAAATAGGCCCAAAGATTAAACATTGCAACGATGGGACAGAGGTTGGAGCTTGGTCGAGTGCAAGACTGTGCTTTTACACCTTGTTAAAGAGGGTAAGACTAGTAGTAGATACACCAACACAGACACAGACACAGGGTGAGTGTTGTGGCATGCACTCCAGGTTAGTTAAGAGAGCTGTAACACCATGAAAGTTGGCCATAGTATTCAATGTCATCCAATCGATTGTGTATAAGTTAAGAACGTAGGTAAGAGAATGCAGCTTTGTCGATCACCAGAAGTCTACTTTGATATACATTCTGGCAAACTTTAGTGCATGTGGAAAGATATTAGGTTTTGATTAGGTTGAGCCGTTTGAATGCATACCATAGGCATGTATGACCTTCCAAATAATTCCACAGTCAATAGAGTCAAATGCAGCAATGAAAATGTCTCTTTCTATTGCGTGCTGTAACCCAAAATTAGTATTTTGGGGCCACGTTAGTGTAAAAATGAACACATTCATTTATTTTTACCTTAAAAAAACAGTCTGCCGATTTTTTTTTATTCTCTTAATGAAATACATGAGTTTTTGATTAATATATTTTATTCCTTCTTCATCAAGTGATTTTTTTTAAATATCTAAAAAAGAAAACATTGAATGAAATAGAAAAAAATTGTCGTCAGCATCCGATATTTACTTGAAAATCTAAGCATAACATGAGCTTTCAACGTGTTTTTAAAAAAAGGGTGTTACACTTTTGACTTTACAGAAAAATTTCCAAAAAAAATATCTTTTTTTTTGTTTTAAATTAGAATATTTTATTTATTCATCTTTTAGCTTCAATTTGTGATATATAAAAATTTGGTGAGTAAATTAATTATTTAAATTTTAATAAACATTTCAAAATGAGGGGGAGGTGAATTAAAAAAAACGTTTGTCTAAAATATTATATTCGGTTTATTGGAAAGAGCATAAAATTTCACACTGAACCTGAAAATATCGTAAAAATTGAACCAATAGAAAAAGTTTGATAGATTTTTAATGTTTAAAAATCGAAAAAAAATTAGCTCATAAAATTCAATTGATTTCATTACATAAAAAAATGGCTGCATGAACGCCCGCAGGCACTTTGTAAACACTGTGTTTTTAAATAAAAAATAATATTTCTAGTTTATTTTGGAAGTATATTCCTTAAAGAAAATAACCAACCCACTTTTTAAAAAAAATTCCATTTTTTTTTATTTTATTCGCAGTTTTTTGTTAGGGGTGTCAAAAATTCCCCCCAAATTCTGATACACCTAGGGCAGCACGGGGCGGTCAGCTAGTTTATAATTAAATAGTGTTTTTACAACTAGAAATGAAATAGATTAAAAATTTGCTTAACCTTACTCGTTTGCCTATTTTTGTTGTTGTGCCGAAAAAGCTTGCGGTTAAATACGTTGGTATTATTAAAAAGTAAAGTTCAAAGAAAGAATTCATAACCATTACATACGCCTCCTCACAATGAGAAACCCCAGCGCACACCTGTCAGAACTTACTTTTGCCAAAGAGACACCTCATCCTCTCCCCTCTCTCTCTCTCTCTCTCTCTCTCTCTCTCTCTCTCTCTGACACACAGGCTTTTTATTTGAAAAACCGGTTGTATCTCATTTGCATATTTCCTCCAAATCTTGTTACATCATGTTGACCACCAGTTCATAAATAGCAGGAGCAGCCATTTTTTTTCCTTAATCCCTTTTCTAAAAGAGAGGCACGTTGTACAAGATCAGGTTTGTACTATTTTAAATCACACAGTGTATTTTAATAAAAACATTATCGTCTCCAAATCGTTTGCTTTTCTTACTTTCTTTATGTATTCATGGGCCGTTAAAGTTAGGTTAGCGTACATTAATAACAAAACAACGAATTTGCAACGTTTTCAATATCTGTGAAGAAAAGGATTAATGATTACTTGAGAAGAGAAGGATCGGCGTGCACTTACCTTGAATACTAACCAAGAATTATTGCTGTTGTTATCCACCCTTTTAAAGTTTTTTTTTGTGTTCCGGATCATGTGATAGTTAATCATCTGATCCTTATATTATATAAGAGGGGAGATTCCCTTTTTTTTCTCTTTCTTTCACCACAAGTTGATTCGGTTGCTGGCGATTGAACGTAAATCTTTTTCACTTTCATTTGGTGAAGATACTACAAGACGGTTTCGTCGCGGAAGGGGGCAATTCTTTTGCAACTTAAGGTAAGTGCATTACTTCCTTCTCGATCTGGAAATTTATTTTTTCTGAGAGCAAAAAAAAAAAAAAAACAACTTTAAAACAACAGCTAATAATAGCAAAAGAACGAATTTGCAATGGTTTCAATATCAAAAACATTTCCTGAGATAAAAATGAAAACAAACTTTTAAAACAACAGCAACAAAAATTATTCGGTCGGAAAAAAATCTATAAAATTATATCATTCTTCGTTTATATGCGAACATGGATTGTTGACTTATTTATATATCAAAAGCAAATGGAAACATAATGGGTTGGAGGCAACCATGTAGTAAAAAAAAAAGCAATTAAATTCAAGTTATATTTACCTTTTGTTTGGCAATCTTTGACAAAGAAACGATTATAAAATCTATTAATCAAAACGAGGTGCGTTTGACGCGTGGAAGTCGACATTCAAGATGGCGACCGGAAAAACTAGTTCGCAGAAAATAGAAATAACATTTTTTGGGGGTCGTACTAAAAATGTACGTCTACTTTATTTCCTGATGATTATGAAGCAACTTCTTTAAAGCCACTTCCGGTTTTTGCCAGTGGAAATTATCGTGTGCTATCAAAATAAAAAATATATATATATTATCTTTGTTAAAGAAAATACAATAATGTTCGGACAAGTGATCTTTTCCTAAGAATTTGTAAAATACAATAACAGATCTGCATAAAATAAAATTAGAATTATATTTAGTAATTTACACTAGTTTTGGGGGATTCAAAAACAAGAAAAGAATCTTCGACCATTCGCATCATGCTGTTTGTTTTGTTTTTGTGTTAAACATTTTTGTAAAAAAATGCTTCTTTTTCTTTTATTTTCAGAATTATGGAAATATTAAAAAATAATAATAATAATAATAATAATAATAATAATAATAATAAAATACAAGTCAAAAGTACACTCTGGCCTACAAAAATGGGTATTATTTTACTTTAAGGCCCGTCTCACGTTCGTATAGAAGAAAATGTTTTTTTTGTAGATTCCAGTGTGCTGAAAAAGAATATGAAAACCGTTTCCGTCGGAAATTTACCGTTTGCATGGTATGAACCTCGGAATGTTGGAAGTACGCGCGAGCGCGCGGAAACATAAGCGAGCTTTTTAATGGCGGAATCGCGCGCGCACTCGCGTACCTGACGGCCTTTTCATAGAGCAATGTAATGTTTGGCGGAAAATTTCAAAGTAGATGAAAAACAAGAAAAATAAAACAACTTTGCGGGGGAGGGGGATGTCGGAAAGACCCTTTTTTGTGGCGGACAAATCAGTTTTTTTTTAGGGGGGGGTGAAGTTGGAATATCATTAATAATCTCGGAAAGACATTTTTTTTTTTTTTTTTTTTCAAAACAGTTCTTGGTACGCTACTACAGAACACCGACCACTCTAATTTGTTTGTTTTATAGGTAATTGAGGTCGCTGACAACTTACATTATCTCCGTTGTTGGCAAATGTTCCTTGGCGCGTGTAACCGGTGGCTGCTGGGTGGGTGCTATAAACAAATATAACTTCCGGCGCAAATTAAACCCCACACCCCCACCCACCCCAATATATACGCGGAAGAATATCAATGAAAGAATTTTTCGAAATTTTTGAAATTATTATATTCTAAAATATATTATAGCACTTTTTGGGTGGAAAATTTAAAATTAGCTGAAAAAGAAATAAAACAAGAAAAGGAAAGCACTCGAAGTTGGAGTAGGGAGGGGGGGGTAATTTATCTTTTTTTTTTTTTTTTTTTTTTTTTTTACCTGGAACATAGAATTTTCAAATTTTCAAAAAGTAACGCACCGACATTTACCAATTAGAACACCATTTAACATTTTCCGAAGATTTTACTGTGTACATTGGGGGCGCGAGCGAGCGGGGGGGGCGGATGTGATGTTGGGGCGCCCCCAATGTACACAGTAAAATCTTCGGAAAATGTTAAATGGTGTTCTAATTGGTAAATGTCGGTGCGTTACTTTTTGAAAATTTGAAAATTCTATGTTCCAGGTAAAAAAAAAAAAAAAAAAAAAAAAAAAAGATAAATTACCCCCCCCCTCCCTACTCCAACTTCGAGTGCTTTCCTTTTCTTGTTTTATTTCTTTTTCAGCTAATTTTAAATTTTCCACCCAAAAAGTGCTATAATATATTTTAGAATATAATAATTTCAAAAATTTCGAAAAATTCTTTCATTGATATTCTTCCGCGTATATATTGGGGTGGGTGGGGGTGTGGGGTTTAATTTGCGCCGGAAGTTATATTTGTTTATAGCACCCACCCAGCAGCCACCGGTTACACGCGCCAAGGAACATTTGCCAACAACGGAGATAATGTAAGTGTCATTTTGACATTTTTTATCATTCTGATTCCGACTTATCCCCCCTCCCCCCCCAAAAAAGTAATTTGTCCGCCACTAAAGAAAAAGAATTGTTTTGAAAAAAAAAAAAAAGTCTTTCCGAGATTATTAATGATATTCCAACTTCACCCCCCCTCAAAAAAAAAAAAAAAAAAAAACTGATTTGTCCGCCACAAAAAAAGGGTATTTCCGACATCCCCCTCCCCCGCAAAGTTGTTTTATTTTTCTTGGTTTTTCATCTACTTTGAAATTTTCCGCCAAACATTACATTGCTCTATGAAAAGGCCGTCAGGTACGCGAGTGCGCGCGCGATTCCGCCATTAAAAAAGCTCGCTTATGTTTCCGCGCGCTCGCGCGTACTTCCAGCATTCCGAGGTTCATACCATGCAAACGGTAAATTTCCGACGGAAACGGTTTTCATATTCTTTTTCAGCACACTGGAATCTACAAAAAAAACATTTTCTTCTATACGAACGTGAGACGGGCCTTAAAGTAAAATTTTACCCAAAAATGCCCGGACGTACATTTTTAGTACGACCGCATATTTTGTAAATATATTGTAATGTAATGGTGTGTGTTTCTAATTTTTTGTTATTACGTATTGTGTTAAACTAAAAATTATTTGATTGTAAAATATTAATGAATAATATTTTCACAATAAAAAGAAAACATTTTTAATGTGAAAAAATAACGTGTAATATGAGTGGCGATAAAAACGATTCATCTCAAAGTCAAATTCAACAAAAATGAAATTAAAAAAATAAAACATACAAGAAAGTAAATATTGTATAACTTAATGTTAAATATTGTTTTTAATGTAAGAACAAAAATCAATGAATGATGGTTGTATTAAAATTAAGTTATGTTTGAAAGGCCAATTAGATAATATCAGAATAGTAGGTATGGGCAATGCCAATGCCGATGCTCAAAATCTATAAACATTTTGACATCTCCCTTTTCTTAAAAAAAAATCACCAAAACTCAGGAAATTAACCAATTTTAATGAAATTTTTAGTATTTATCAAATATTGATCGCGGAATATAATGAACTAATTATTTTTTATTTAAATCTGAGAGTAAATGTATTTTTTTGTTTAAACAAAAAATACCTTTACTAAAGTTATAATTTTTAGTAGTAAATAAAAAACGCAACCATTTATTTTTGCGTTTTTTATATAAACGAAGCATCGTAATTTGTAACAATAAAAATAGAATAATTTTTACATGAACATTACGAAAAAAGCCCCTAAGTCCGTATTAATGAATTCTATATGACTCGAAGAAAAATGAATTTCTTGAACTTCCGATATTAACATTGAATTAAGCATTGCTTATTTAATATTTTCACACAAAAAAAATAATAATTGCAACAAAATATTTCTACTTTTTTTAATTACCGGTTTCGCATAAATTTTATAAGCAAGATTGTAATAATTTCCTTGCTCGCAAGAATGGGAAACTGTACGGATGATGCGCGACTGGAAAAAAAAAAAAAAAAAAGAACTTCCTCCCTTTTAATTACATGACGTCATTTTCACAGTCTTTCGACTGCCAAAAATTTTGGGCCTTCGTAATTTCCGTGTTTACAAAATTTTAGTTTGTTGCGTTTTGCGAACACCAGAATCACTCGGATTTGTTGGGCTAATTAATTTATTTTGTACAAACAAGATGTTTTTTTTTTAATTCAATATCTTAGGACTTTACTAATTATCTTTGAAATAGACCCAGGAAACTAATATTTATATTTTATAGGATTTTTACAATGAATTTATTTAACTTCAAAATTTAGCTGAATAGGGTAGCTCGCCGTGAAAACACTTCATAACTTTTTTTTTCACGTGTACAAATATTTTTCCCCTTTTGGAAATAAAGTTTAGTCTTTAATCTTTCAAATACAATCAAAAAGTACTCGGAAACCTACAAAAAATTTATGATAAATCGGCTTTCAAAACTATGTCCCCCATTTTTGTCCGCCCATTTTTGCCCGTACCTACAGAAGAGGAAGTAAATGACCCCCATATGTTTTAGGGTGCCTGAAGTTTTGTTCACGGAAAATGCGTCCCTTTTATTAGGTAGGGAAATGGGTTCATTATTGAATAAATATCGATTGAAAACACCTTTTATACCCGTTATGGTATAGTTTTAAAACTAGACTACACCTCTATAATATGTTTTTTTTTTTTTTTTTTTTTTTAATATATTTACTTTTTTACTGTTGTTTAAAAACAGATGAAATAAATTTTTGTAAGTCATTAATTTGTACCTAGCCGGATAAGTTTTAAATGTTTAAAGTAATTTTAAACCGTTTATTCAGTAAAAAAAAAAGTGTTATATGAGAACAAAAAAAAAATGTCCGACATGAGAGGATCACATTTTAGAAGTCTCCATAAATATGTTTAATTTCTTTATGGGAAATTGTGGAAAACAAGAAAATGGCTTACGATTAAAGCATGTGTGTACCATATGGAATCAAGCTGTCAGGAGGCAGGGAGGTGGGGATCAGGGCGCCAGGTGGGAGAGGAGTAGAAAGAATTAAGATGGCAGCGCCCACAGCTTCTAACCTTAGCAGTCTCATAAAGTGTGCAAAATCTTACTGCTTGTGTACAAAATCTCGCTGCTCGTATGCAAAATCTCGCTATGTGTGTGCAAAATTTCTTGCTGTTCGTGAGCAAAATTTCACTGTTCGTGTGTTCAAAGTCTTGCTGGTCGTATATACAATATCGCTGCTTGTATGCAAAATCTCACTGCTCATATGCACAATATCGCTACTCTTATGCAAAATCTCACTGCTCATGTGCAAAATCGCACTGATCGTGTGCAAAATCGCGCTGCTTATGTGCAAAATCCCGCTGTTCGTGTGCAACATCCTACTGCTCGTGGTGAAAATCTTGCTGTCCAAAATGTCACTGCTCGTGTGCAAAATCTGCTTGCATGCAAAATGTCGCTTGTCGTATGCAAAATCTCACTGCTTGTCCAAAATATTGCTGCGTGTGTGCAAAATTTCATTGCTGGCGTGAATAATCTCACTGCTCATGTGAAAAATCTCCTTGCTTCTATGCAAAGTCTCGCTGCTTCTATGCAAAGTCTCACTGCTCATGTGCAAAATCTCACTGTTCATGTGCAAAATCTCGCTGCTTGTGTGCAAAATCTCGCTGCCTGTGATGCAAAATCTCGCTGCTCATATGCAAAATCGTGCTGCTCATCTGCAAAATCGCGTTGCTTGTGTGCAAAATCTCACTGCTCCTATGCAAAATCTCACTGGTTGTGTAGTCTTGTCTGTATTTTTAAGGTGCTGTATAGTAAATTATTGAAATTGTGGTCGGGTTTCCGTTGAGTTCTGTTTATTTGTTCATATATTCTATCCCAGCAGAATTAAAATAAACTTTCAGACTTTTGTGTCGCTGACAGTTTATGTTTTTGGGGTGGAACATTTTTTGCATGGAAAAATATTTCCCTCAAGGTATCCTTTTTTGTTTGGATATATTCCATAGCCTATAACTTCTCATTTCTTTTTGTTTTGATATATTCTATAGCCTATAACTTCTCATTCCTTTTTTGTTTGGATATATTCCATAGCCTATAACTTCTCATTCCTTTTTTGGTTGGATATATTCCATAGCCTATAACTTCTCATTCCTTTTTTGTTTGGATATATTCCATAGCCTAGAACTTCTCATTCCTTTTTTTTGGATATATTCCATAGCCTATAACTTCTCATTCCTTTTTTGTTTGGATATATTCCATAGCCTATAACTTCTCATTTCTTTTTTTGTTTGGATATATTCCATAGCCTATAATTTCTCATTCTTTTTTTGTTTGGATATATTCCATAGCCTATAACTTCTCAATCCTTTTCTGTTTGGATATATTCCATAGCCTATAACTTCTCATTCCTTTTTTGTTTGGATTTATTCCATAGCCTATAACTTCTCATTCCTTTTTTGTTTGGATATATTCTATAACCTATAACCTCATTCCTTTTTTGTTCGGATATATTCCATAGCCTATAAGTTCTGATTCCTTTTTTGTTTTGATATATTCCATAGCCTATAAGTTCTCATTCCTTTTTTGTTTGGATTTATTCCATAGCCTATTACTACTCATTCCTTTTTTTATTTGGATATAGTCCATAGCCTTTAACTTCTCATTCCTTTTTTGTTTGGATATATTCCATAGCCTATAACTTCTCATTCCTTTTTTGTTTGGATATATTCCATAGCCTATAACTTCTCATTCCATTTTTGTTTGGATATATTCCATAGCCTATAACTTCTCATTCCTTTTTTGTTTGGATATATTCCATAGCCTATAACTTCTAATTCCTTCTTTGTTTGGATATGTTCCATAGCCTATAACTTCTCATTCCTTTTTGATTTGAATATATTCCATAGCCTATAACTTCTCATTCTTTTTTTGTTTGGATATATTCCATAGCCTATAACCTCTCATTTCTTTTTTGTTTGGATTTATTCTGTAGCCTATAACTTCTCATTCCTTTTTTGCTTGGATATATTCCATAGCCTATACCTTCTCATTCCTTTTTTGCTTGGATATATTCCATGGCCTATAAGTTCTCATCCCTTTTTTGTTTGGATATATTCCATAGCCTATAACTTCTCATTCCTTTTTTGTTTTGATATATTCCATAGCCTATAACTTCTCATTCCTTTTTTGTTTGGATATATTCCATAGCCTATAACTTCTCATTCTATTTTTGTTTGGATATATTCCATAGCCTATAACTTCTCATTCCTTTTTTGCTTGGATATATTCCGTAGCCTATAACTTCTCATTCCTTTTTTTGTTTTGATATATTCCATAGCCTATAACTTCTCATTCCTTTTTTTTGTTTGGATATATTCCATAGCCTATAACTTCTCATTCCGTTTTTGTTTAGATATATTTGATAGCCTATAATTTCTAATTCCTTCTTTGTTTGGATATGTTCCATAGCCTACAACTTCTCATTCCTTTTTGATTTGAATATATTCCATAGCCTATAACTTCTCATTCCTTTTTTGTTTGGATATATTCCATAGCCTATAACTTCTCATTTCTTTTTTTGTTTGGATATATTCTGTAGCCTATAACTTCTCACTCCTTTTTTGCTTGGATATATTCCGTTGCCTATAACTTCTCATTCCTTTTTTGCTTGGATATATTCCGTAGCCTATAACTTCTCATTACTTTTTTGGTTTGGATATATTCCATAGCCTATAACTTCTCATTCCTTTTTTGCTTGGATATATTCCGTAGCCTATAACTTCTCATTACTTTTTTGTTTGGATATATTCCATAGCCTATAAGTTCTCATTCCTTTTTTGTTTGGATATATTCCATAGCCTATTACTACTCATTCCTTTTTTTATTTGGATATAGTCCATAGCCTATAACTTCTCATTCCTTTTATTGTTTGGATATATTCCATAGCCAATAACTTCTCATTCATTTTTTGTTTGGATATATTCCATAGCCTATAACTTCTCATTTCTTTTTTGTTTGGATATATTCCATAGCCTATAACTTCTCATTCCTTTTTTGTTTGGATATATTCTATAGCCTATAACTTCTAATTCCATTTTTGTTTGGATATATTCCATAGCCTATAACTTCTCATTCCTTTTTTGTTTGGATATATTCCATAGCCTATAACTTCTCATTACTTTTTTGTTTGGATATATTCTATAGCCTATAACTTCTCATTCCATTTTTGTTTGGATATATTCCATAGCCTATAACTTCTCATTTCTTTTTTGTTTGGATATATTCCATAGCCTATAACTTCTCATTCTTTTTTTCTTTTGATATATTCGATGACCTATAACTTCTCATTCCTTTTTTGTTTGAATATATTCCATAGCCTATAACTTCTCATTCCTTTTTTGTTTGGATATATTCCATAGCCTATAACTTCTCATTCCTTTTTTGTTTGGATATATTCCATAGCCTATAACTTCTCATTTTTTTTTTGTTTGGATATATTCCAAACGCTATAACTTCTCATTCTTTTTTTTTTGGATATATTCCATAGCCTATAACTTGTCATTCCTTTTTTGTTTGGATATATTCCGTTGCCTATAAGTTCTCATTCCTTTTTTGTTTTGATATATTCCATAGCCTATAACTTCTCATTTCTTTTTTGTTTGGATATATTCCATAGCCTATAACTTCTCATTCCTTTTTTGTTCGGATATATTCCATAGCCTATAACTTCTCATTCCTTTGTTGTTTTGATATATTCCATAGCCTATAACTTCTCATTCCTTTTTTGTTTGGATATATTCCGTAGCCTATAACTTCTCATTACTTTTTTGTTTGGATATATTCCGCAGCCTATAACTTCTCATTCCGTTTTTGTTTGAATATATTCCATAGCCTATAACTTCTCATTCCTTTTTTGTTTGGATATATTCCATAGCCTATAACTTTTCATTCATTTTTTGTTTGGATATATTCCATAGCCTATAAGTACTCATTCCTTTTTTGTTTGGATATATTCCATAGCCTATAACTTCTCATTCTTTTTTTGTTTTGATATATTCGATGACCTATAACCTCTCATTCCTTTTTTGTTTGGATATATTCCATAGCCTATAATTCTCATTTCTTTTTTGTTTGGATATATTCCATAGCCTATAACTTCTCATTCCTTTTTTGTTTGGATATATTCCATAGCCTATAACTTCTCATTCCTTTTTTGTTTGGATATATTCCATAGCCTAGAACTTCTCATTTCTTTTTTTGTTTGGATATATTCTGTAGCCTATAACTTCTCACTCCTTTTTTTCTTGGATATATTCCGTTGCCTATAACGTCTCATTCTTTTTTTGCTTGGATATATTCCGTAGCCTATAACTTCTCATTCCTTTTTTTGTTTGGATATATTCCATAGCCTATAACTTCTCATTCCTTTTTTGTTTGGATATATTCTGTAGCCTATAACTTCTCATTACTTTTTTGTTTTGATATATTCCATAGCCTGTAAGTTCTCATTCCTTTTTTGTTTGAATATATTCCATGGCCTATAACTTCTCATTCCTTTTTTGTTTGGATATATTCCATGGCCTATAACTTCTCATCCCTTTTTTGTTTGGATATATTCCATAGCCTATAACTTCTCATAAATTTTTTGTTTGGATATATTCCATAGCCTATTACGTCTCATTCCTTTTTTGTTTGGATATATTCCATAGCCTATAACTTCTCATTCCTTTTTTGTTTGGATATATTCCATAGCCTATTACTTCTCATTCCTTTTTTGTTTAGATATATTCCATAGCCTATAACTTCTCATTCCTTTTTTGTTTGGATATATTCCATAGCCTATAACTTCTCATTCCTTTATTGTTTTGATATATTCCATAGCCTATAACTTCTCATTCCTTTTTTGTTTGGATATATTCCGTAGCCTATAACTTCTCATTCCTTTTTTGTTTGGATATATTCCGTAGCCTATAACTTCTCATTACTTTTTTGTTTTGATATATTCCATAGCCTATAACTTCTCATTTCTTTTTTGTTTGGATATATTTCATAGCCTATAATTTCTCATTCTTTTTTTGTTTGGATATATTCCATAGCCTATAACTTCTCAATCCTTTTCTGTATTGATATATTCCATAGCCTATAACTTCTCATTCCTTTATTGTTTTGATATATTCCATAGCCTATAACTTCTCATTCCTTTTTTGTTTGGATATATTCCGTAGCCTATAACTTCTCATTCCTTTTTTTGTTTGGATATATTCCATAGCCTATAACTTCTCATTTCTTTTTTGTTTGGATATATTCCGTAGCCTATAACTTCTCATTCCGTTTTTTGTTTGAATATATTCCATAGCCTATAACTTCTCATTCCTTTTTTGTTTGGATATATTCCATAGCCTATAATTTCTCATTCTTTTTTTGTTTGGATATATTCCATAGCCTATAACTTCTCAATCCTTTTCTGTTTGGATATATTCCATAGCCTATAACTTCTCATTCCTTTTTTGTTTGGATTTATTCCATAGCCTATCACTTCTCATTCCTTTTTTGTTTGGATATATTCTATAACCTATAACCTCATTCCTTTTTTGTTTGGATATATTCCATAGCCTATAAGTTCTCATTCCTTTTTTGTTTTGATATATTCCATAGCCTATTACTACTCATTCCTTTTTTTATTTGGATATAGTCCATAGCCTATAACTTCTCATTCCTTTTTTTTTTTTGGATATATTCCATAGCCTATAACTTCTCATTCCTTTTTTGTTTGGATATATTCCATAGCCTATAACTTCTCATTCCTTTTTTGTTTGGATATATTCCGTAGCCTATAACTTCTCATTACTTTTTTGTTTTGATATATTCCATAGCCTGAAAGTTCTCATTCCTTTTTTGTTTGAATATATTCCATGGCCTTTAACTTCTCATTCCTTTTTTGTTTGGATATATTCCATGGCCTATAACTTCTCATCCCTTTTTTGTTTGGATATATTCCATAGCCTATAAGTTCTCATTAATTTTTTGTTTGGATATATTCCATAGCCTATTACGTCTCATTCCTTTTTTGTTTGGATATATTCCATAGCCTATAACTTCTCATTACTTTTTTTGTTTAGATATATTCCATAGCCTATAACTTCTCATTACTTTTTTTGTTTAGATATATTCCATAGCCTATTACGTCTCATTCCTTTTTTGTTTAGATATATTCCATAGCCTATAACTTCTCATCCCTTTTTTGTTTGGATATATTCCATAGCCTATAAGTTCTCATTAATTTTTTGTTTGGATATATTCCATAGCCTATTACGTCTCATTCCTTTTTTGTTTAGATATATTCCATAGCCTATAACTTCTCATCCCTTTTTTGTTTGGATATATTCCATAGCCTATAAGTTCTCATTAATTTTTTGTTTGGATATATTCCATAGCCTATTACGTCTCATTCCTTTTTTGTTTGGATATATTCCATAGCCTATAACTTCTCATTCCTTTTTTGTTTGGATATATTCCATAGCCTATAACTTCTCATTCCTTTGTTGTTTGGATATATTCCGTAGCCTATACCTTCTCATTCCTTTTTTGTTTGGATATATTCCGTAGCCTATACCTTCTCATTACTTTTTTGTTTGGATATATTCCGTAGCCTATAACTTCTCATTCCGTTTTTTGTTTGAATATATTCCATAGCCTATAACTTCTCATTCCTTTTTTGTTTGGATATATTCCATAGCCTATAACTTCTCATTACTTTTTTGTTTGGATATATTCCATAGCCTATAAGTTCTCATTCCTTTTTTGTTTGGATATATTCCATAGCCTATAACTTCTCATTCTTTTTTTCTTTTGATATATTCGATGACCTAGAACTTCTCATTCCTTTTTTGTTTGAATATATTCCATAGCCTATAACTTCTCATTCCTTTTTTGTTTGGATATGTTCCATAGCCTATAACTTCTCATTCCTTTTTTGTTTGGATATATTCCATAGCCTATAACTTCTCATTCCTTTTTTGTTTGGATATATTCCATAGCCTATAACTTCTCATTTCTTTTTTGTTTGGATATATTCCAAACCCTATAACTTCTCATTCCTTTTTTGTTTGTATATATTCCATAGCCTATAACTTTTCATTCCTTTTTTGTTATTATATATTCCATAGCCTATAACTTGTCATTCCTTTTTTGTTTGGATATATTCCATGGCCTATAAGTTCTCATTCCTTTTTTGTTTGGATATATTCCATAGCCTATAACTTCTCATTCCTTTTTTTTGTTTGGATATATTCCATAGCCTATAACTTCTCATTCCGTTTTTGTTTAGATATATTCCATAGTCTATAATTTCTAATTCCTTCTTTGTTTGGATATGTTCCATAGCCTATAACTTCTCATTCCTTTTTGATTTGAATATATTCCATAGCCTATAACTTCTCATTCCTTTTTTGTTTGGATATATTCCATAGCCTATAACTTCTCATTTCTTTTTTTGTTTGGATATATTCTGTAGCCTATAACTTCTCACTCCTTTTTTGCTTGGATATATTCCGTTGCCTATAACTTCTCATTCCTTTTTTGCTTGGATATATTCCGTAGCCTATAACTTCTCATTACTTTTTTGGTTTGGATATATTCCATAGCCTATAACTTCTCATTCCTTTTTTGTTTGGATATATTCCGTAGCCTATAACTTCTCATTACTTTTTTGTTTGGATATATTCCATAGCCTATAAGTTCTCATTCCTTTTTTGTTTGGATATATTCCATAGCCTATTACTACTCATTCCTTTTTTTATTTGGATATAGTCCATAGCCTATAACTTCTCATTCCTTTTATTGTTTGGATATATTCCATAGCCAATAACTTCTCATTCATTTTTTGTTTGGATATATTCCATAGCCTATAACTTCTCATTCCATTTTTGTTTGGATATATTCTATAGCCTATAACTTCTAATTCCATTTTTGTTTTGATATATTCCATAGCCTATAACTTCTCATTCCTTTTTTGTTTGGATATATTCCATAGCCTATAACTTCTCATTACTTTTTTGTTTGGATATATTCCATAGCCTATAACTTCTCATTCCATTTTTGTTTGGATATATTCCATAGCCTATAACTTCTCATTTCTTTTTTGTTTGGATATATTCCATAGCCTATAACTTCTCATTCTTTTTTTCTTTTGATATATTCGATGACCTATAACTTCTCATTCCTTTTTTGTTTGAATATATTCCATAGCCTATAACTTCTCATTCCTTTTTTGTTTGGATATATTCCATAGCCTATAACTTCTCATTCCTTTTTTGTTTGGATATATTCCATAGCCTATAACTTCTCATTTCTTTTTTGTTTGGATATATTCCAAACGCTATAACTTCTCATTCTTTTTTTTTTGGATATACTCCATAGCCTATAACTTGCCATTCCTTTTTTGTTTGGATATATTCCGTTGCCTATAAGTTCTCATTCCTTTTTTGTTTGGATATATTCCATAGCCTATAACTTCTCATTTCTTTTTTGTTTGGATATATTCCATAGCCTATAACTTCTCATTCCTTTTTTGTTCGGATATATTCCATAGCCTATAACTTCTCATTCCTTTGTTGTTTTGATATATTCCATAGCCTATAACTTCTCATTCCTTTTTTGTTTGGATATATTCCGTAGCCTATAACTTCTCATTACTTTTTTGTTTGGATATATTCCGCAGCCTATAACTTCTCATTCCGTTTTTGTTTGAATATATTCCATAGCCTATAACTTCTCATTCCTTTTTTGTTTGGATATATTCCATAGCCTATAACTTTTCATTCATTTTTTGTTTGGATATATTCCATAGCCTATAAGTACTCATTCCTTTTTTGTTTGGATATATTCTATAGCCTATAACTTCTCATTCTTTTTTTGTTTTGATATATTCGATGACCTATAACCTCTCATTCCTTTTTTGTTTGGATATATTCCATAGCCTATAATTCTCATTTCTTTTTTGTTTGGATATATTCCATAGCCTATAACTTCTCATTCCTTTTTTGTTTGGATATATTCCATAGCCTAGAACTTCTCATTTCTTTTTTTGTTTGGATATATTCTGTAGCCTATAACTTCTCACTCCTTTTTTTCTTGGATATATTCCGTTGCCTATAACGTCTCATTCTTTTTTTGCTTGGATATATTCCGTAGCCTATAACTTCTCATTCCTTTTTTTGTTTGGATATATTCCATAGCCTATAACTTCTCATTCCTTTTTTGTTTGGATATATTCTGTAGCCTATAACTTCTCATTACTTTTTTGTTTTGATATATTCCATAGCCTGTAAGTTCTCATTCCTTTTTTGTTTTAATATATTCCATGGCCTATAACTTCTCATTCCTTTTTTGTTTGGATATATTCCATGGCCTATAACTTCTCATCCCTTTTTTGTTTGGATATATTCCATAGCCTATAACTTCTCATTAATTTTTTGTTTGGATATATTCCATAGCCTATTACGTCTCATTCCTTTTTTGTTTGGATATATTCCATAGCCTATAACTTCTCATTCCTTTTTTGTTTGGATATATTCCATAGCCTATTACTTCTCATTCCTTTTTTGTTTAGATATATTCCATAGCCTATAACTTCTCATTCCTTTTTTGTTTGGATATATTCCATAGCCTATAACTTCTCATTCCTTTATTGTTTTGATATATTCCATAGCCTATAACTTCTCATTCCTTTTTTGTTTGGATATATTCCGTAGCCTATAACTTCTCATTACTTTTTTGTTTTGATATATTCCATAGCCTATAACTTCTCATTTCTTTTTTGTTTGGATATATTCCATAGCCTATAATTTCTCATTCTTTTTTTGTTTGGATATATTCCATAGCCTATAACTTCTCAATCCTTTTCTGTATTGATATATTCCATAGCCTATAACTTCTCATTCCTTTTTTGTTTGGATTTATTCCATAGCCTATCACTTCTCATTCCTTTTTTGTTTGGATATATTCTATAACCTATAACCGCATTCCTTTTTTGTTTGGATATATTCCATAGCCTATAACTTCTCATTTCTTTTTTGTTTGGATATATTCCATAGCCTATAACTTCTCATTCCTTTTTTGTTTGGATATATTCCATAGCCTATAACTTCTCATTCCTTTTTTGTTTGGATATATTCCATAGCCTAGAACTTCTCATTTCTTTTTTTGTTTGGATATATTCTGTAGCCTATAACTTCTCATTCCTTTTTTTCTTGGATATATTCCGTTGCTTATAACTTCTCATTCCTTTTTTGCTTGGATATATTCCGTAGCCTATAACTTCTCATTCCTTTTTTTGTTTGGATATATTCCATAGCCTATAACTTCTCATTCCTTTTTTGTTTGGATATATTCTGTAGCCTATAACTTCTCATTACTTTTTTGTTTTGATATATTCCATAGCCTGTAAGTTCTCATTCCTTTTTTGTTTGAATATATTCCATGGCCTATAACTTAACATCCCTTTTTTGTTTGGATATATTCCATAGCCTATAAGTTCTCATTAATTTTTTGTTTGGATATATTCCATAGCCTATTACGTCTCATTCCTTTTTTGTTTGGATATATTCCATAGCCTATAACTTCTCATTACTTTTTTTGTTTAGATATATTCCATAGCCTATAACTTCTCATTCCTTTTTTGTTTGGATATATTCCGTAGCCTATAACTTCTCATTCCTTTTTTGTTTGGATATATTCCGTAGCCTATAACTTCTCATTCTTTTTTTGTTTTGATATATTCCATAGCCTATAACTTCTCATTTCTTTTTTGTTTGGATATATTCCGTAGCCTATAACTTCTCATTCCGTTTTTTGTTTGAATATATTCCATAGCCTATAACTTCTCATTCCTTTTTTGTTTGGATATATTCCATAGCCTATAACTTCTCATTTCTTTTTTGTTTGGATATATTCCATAGCCTATAATTTCTCATTCTTTTTTTGTTTGGATATATTCCATAGCCTATAACTTCTCAATCCTTTTCTGTTTTGATATATTCCATAGCCTATAACTTCTCATTCCTTTTTCGTTTGGATTTATTCCATAGCCTATCACTTCTCATTCCTTTTTTGTTTGGATATATTCTATAACCTATAACCTCATTCCTTTTTTGTTTGGATATATTCCATAGCCTATAAGTTCTCATTCCTTTTTTGTTTTGATATATTCCATTGCCTATTACTACTCATTCCTTTTTTTATTTGGATATAGTCCATAGCCTATAACTTCTCATTCCTTTTTTTTTTTTGGATATATTCCATAGCCTATAACTTCTCATTCCTTTTTTGTTTGGATATATTCCATAGCCTATAACTTCTCATTCCATTTTTGTTTGGATATATTCCGTAGCCTATAACTTCTCATTACTTTTTTGTTTTGATATATTCCATAGCCTGTAAGTTCTCATTCCTTTTTTGTTTGAATATATTCCATGGCCTTTAACTTCTCATTCCTTTTTTGTTTGGATATATTCCATAGCCTATAACTTCTCATTACTTTTTTTGTTTAGATATATTCCATAGCCTATAACTTCTCATTACTTTTTTTGTTTAGATATATTCCATAGCCTATTACGTCTCATTCCTTTTTTGTTTAGATATATTCCATAGCCTATAACTTCTCATCCCTTTTTTGTTTGGATATATTCCATAGCCTATAAGTTCTCATTAATTTTTTGTTTGGATATATTCCATAGCCTATTACGTCTCATTCCTTTTTTGTTTAGATATATTCCATAGCCTATAACTTCTCATCCCTTTTTTGTTTGGATATATTCCATAGCCTATAAGTTCTCATTAATTTTTTGTTTGGATATATTCCATAGCCTATTACGTCTCATTCCTTTTTTGTTTGGATATATTCCATAGCCTATAACTTCTCATTCTTTTTTTGTTTGGATATATTCCATAGCCTATAACTTCTCATTCCTTTGTTGTTTGGATATATTCCGTAGCCTATAACTTCTCATTCCTTTTTTGTTTGGATATATTCCGTAGCCTATACCTTCTCATTACTTTTTTGTTTGGATATATTCCGTAGCCTATAACTTCTCATTCCGTTTTTTGTTTGAATATATTCCATAGCCTATAACTTCTCATTCCTTTTTTGTTTGGATATATTCCATAGCCTATAACTTCTCATTACTTTTTTGTTTGGATATATTCCATAGCCTATAAGTTCTCATTCCTTTTTTGTTTGGATATATTCCGTAGCCTATAACTTCTCATTACTTTTTTGTTTTGATATATTCCATAGTCTATAACTTCTCATTCTTTTTTTCTTTTGATATATTCGATGACCTATAACTTCTCATTCCTTTTTTGTTTGAATATATTCCATAGCCTATAACTTCTCATTCCTTTTTTGTTTGGATATGTTCCATAGCCTATAACTTCTCATTCCTTTTTTGTTTGGATATATTCCATAGCCTATAACTTCTCATTCCTTTTTTGTTTGGATATATTCCATAGCCTATAACTTCTCATTTCTTTTTTGTTTTGATATATTCCATAGCCTATTACGTCTCATTCCTTTTGTTTTTTGGATATATTCCATAGCCTATAACTTCTTATTCCTTTTTGTTTTTTTGATATATTCCATAGCCTATAACTTCTCATTCCTTTTCACACCTTGACTCCATATAGTCTTCCATCCATGGTTGTAATTTTCTGCCTTTTTTAAATTTTCTTTAGGGTACAACGGCACGGAGAAAATCGATAAGTTGCAAATCTTAGAGTGCTGATCTGACCATTGGCTTCCAAATGCCCTTTCGCCCAGAAGCACCAGAGTGATTTCTGTTAGGTTTACTTTACCTTAGCCTTAGACAAGTAACCTAACTTGACATGCTAAGCTCAGTGATTAGAACTACTTCGTCATGCAGCGGGGAGTGTTCACACACTAATGAGCCATGCATCCCGTTGCTTTTTGAGTGCAAAATCTCAAAGTATTTTAAGAGATATCACTCTTAGCCAACTTACTCGAGTGTTAGAACCCAGGTTGCCGGGTAGGAAGACAGGTCAACACGCAAATGGCTCACCCATACCATTGCTATTGTGTTGCACTAATTCCACAATTTTGTTTCATGTATCGAACTTTTAGCTTTTAGGTCTTTGAATTCATCCTGCAAGACATCAGTGAACCAGCTTATAATAGCGCTGGTAACTCGCTCTTTGTCAAAACAGATCACACCACATGAAAAGAGTCGGCAAATTGAAGAGAGGCTCTGTATTCTTCAGAATTTCTTATGTGCACTTCAAATGTGTGCTTACTCGCTCGGCCATTTCTACGCTAATTTTAGACACTTTAACGAGGAAAAAAGTTGAAAATCAGGCAAATTCATAAACTGAAACATGCGAATTACATTTTAAATAAGCTACATCACATTTTATTCACCAATCCACCAATGTTAGTGTCATAGAAATAACTCCCCATATGATAATTATCAAGTTGATTTTTAAGCGATTAACTTGCTCATATCGCAAATGTAATGTTCTGTTGCCATGTATATAAGACAAAAAACTTTTCTTGTTTTTATAACTTTTGTTTTTTGCCTTTTTAACTTCTACTGCTCAACTATTTCTTTTCAAACATTCTCTTTTCTAGATTTCTTTCACAATCTTCATTATGATTCCAATGCAAATATTTGTCTCGTATAAACATTATCAAGTTGCTTTTGTAAACTAAACTAAACAACTAAAACAACCCATTCCACAGCCTTTTCACAAAAATTTCTACTTCCTCCTATGCTTTATCTTCTTCATCTCAGCATCAGTTATTGTAATTATATTTTTCCTTGTGCTTGTTATATATATATAATATTCAATAGAGGATTGATTCTAAAAATTTAAAAATATTTTATTCGCAGTTTCGTGTAAGGGATGTTAAAAATCCCTCAAAATTCTGATACACTTACCTCGTCATATGTAATATTCAATAGGGGATTGATTCTATAATAGTTCATACACAATTTGCCTAAATTAAAATATGTTTAAGCATATCTATGACCGGGAAACGCCGGGCATCCAGCTAGTCATCCAATAAAGACAAAAGAAATAAAAAAATGTTTCATCAATACAAATTATGTACACACTTGTTTACAAATAAGGATTGACTTTTCTGAGTACAAAAATTAAATTTTACTTAAGTATGTCGTGTTCTTTTTTATAATTAGTTGGATTTTTCTTCACAATTTTTATTTCATTTTAAGTTATAAGTATTTTTTGATTTAATATTATCAAATCTTTATGTTAGCACATTTTTTATCTTACATGTTTCTTAACATATGAATCAGCACGTTTTTATAAAAAGGTACCAAATATTTCAATAAGAAAGATCATTTTAGCATTCAAACATTTTAGTAAAATTTGAACATATCGTTTATTAGTTCAGTAGTTATACATGCAACGTTAATATTTTTATGTTTCTTTTTTATAATTAGTTTGATTTTTCTTCAGTGTAAATCTACATGTGTTGCAATTGACATGTAAGAAATAACCTGACAAGTATGTCGTGTTCTTTTAAGTCTGTTTTTTATTGAACAAGAGAAACATTCTTTATATTTTACTTTATATCAAGCACATTTTAATATCGGCTACAACATGACAATCATGTAAATAAATATGTCTCCTTATATTCTGCAATTTTGGAGAAAATAGGAACCATAAAACATGTTGAGTTTCAAGTGATGCTAATTCAGTTTTGTGTAAGACAAGAGCAAGAATTTGTTTTTGTCCAAATAAACAAATGCGTTAGCATCTGCCGCATAACATGCGATTAAATAAAGTTTGGATCATAACATGCGTTCGCATTTGTTGCAACATTTGCTGCAAAATTGTAAATGAAACAAATACTTTATGATAATAGTTTTTCTTTAGCAACAGCATATTACATTTGTTTTAAAAGAATCAAATAATTCACAGAAATATAGGTTCATAGCAGCACATGATACATTGTATATCTGTAAGGCAGAAGAATGATTTTGTTTAAAGCATTTGTTCATACGCAACATTTCACAGAAATATGGTTTTCTCAGTATGAGCTCGCATATGTTCCATCATACTATGTTCCATTGCAAAAACCAAAGCAACATACCTCACAAGAATATAGTTTCTCTCCAGTATTTGTTAGCATTTTCATGAAGTCAGGGATGGGGCATCCCACCACATGCCAAACACTCACTTGCTAGTTTATACATTCCAACTGAGATATATTTTAAAGTTTCTAGCCGTCCTTTTAAGTACAATTGTTTGAAACTACTTTGCGCTTGGTTATATTTGTCTAGTAATTTTTAAGATTCTTTTTCATGAGTCAGGTTGCTCATAAAATTATTGGAATAAGAGATCTTCCTAAATTCCAGTTTCTTTCATATCATACATAAGACCCTGGTATTTTGTAATCTTTTCCCTTCCACCTGTGTTTAACCCTTGCTTTCTTCTCCTTCTTGCCCCATATTACTATGTCAGATTCTATAGCTGTTTTCTTGGAAGGTAACTGTATGCGTTTACATAGTCATAGTGGATGGTATGTGAGTTGTTTGCGACTGTTCTTTTGGGTATGTTACCAAGACTTGCTGCTGCATTTGATATTCAACTTCTTTCAGATCGTCAAGTGGAGATATTTACACACATTAATGTATCAACTTGTACAGTAGCCGTCCCCTAGCAGAACCTTACAGCTTGACGTCAGGTGATCCACACTCTCTACTTCAGTGTGGAAGAACGTGTTGTCATTGCTGCGACCAATGTGTTACTTTCCTGTATGTATTCGCATAAGTTATCATTTCTGTGAAAAAGTTGAGGCATATAATTCACAATATGATTTTTCCAGCGTGAGTATGTCACAACATATTTTGTTTGATTGCATAACATGCACACTTCACAGTAATATGATTTCTCTCAAGTATGAGTTCGAATATATCGCAACACATGCTGTTTCCTTGCAAAAAGAGCCACATACTTTACAAGAATAGGGTTTCACTTCAGTATGAGTTTGCATATATCGCAAAATATGCTGCTTACTTGCAAAAGACCATATACATTACAGTATGTATTTGTATATGTGCCATCATACGTTGTTTCATTGTAAAAGAGAGTGACATACTTCAAAAGAATATTGTTTTTCTCCAGGATATTTTCCAATATATCACAATATATGCCGTTTAATTGCAAAAGAAGAGCCACATACTTTACAAGAATATAGTTTGTCTCTCTTTTTATTTTCCGAATCATCTTGTTTAAACTAGGGATGGGGCATCCTACCAGATGCCAAACATTTACCTGATATTTTATAGATTCCAACACATGACAAAATATGGTTTATTATATACAAATAACGACTCTAACACATCACAAAAATATGGTTTATCTCTAATTATTTTGTGTTCACATATGTTCCATCATACTTTGTTTCATTGTAAGAGTCACATATTTTTGTTTAGTACAAAACAAGAGCCACATACTTCACAAGAATATGTTTAATCTCCTGCATTCATATGTGCAGCATCATAGGTAATTTCTGTGTAAAAGTTGAGCCACATTCTTTACAAGAATATGATTTTTCTCTTTTTTTTTAATTTTGTTCCTTTGAAGATTGTAACAGTTACATTCAATTTAGCTTAAATTTGCTGTTTTTGAAAAAATGACAAGTACGGACTTTCTTTTTCATCATTTGAAGATTGTAATGCTGGGTATGGGGCAGCCAAAACAACTGCCAACATTACTCTGCTTTTTATTGAAACCAACTAAGAGCTCTTTTTAGTATCCTCATTGTTCCCTTAAGTGCAATTATCTGCATCTGTTTTGCACGGTTCATCAAGAATATTAGGTAGGACTTCAGGTTCTTTTTCATAAGCCCTGTGTCACTTATAACAACTGCTATGATTGATATCTTTTTAAGAGTCCAGTTGCATTTCATTTCATACATGAGATCTTGATGTTTGGTCTGTTTCTACCTTTCAGCTCTGTTCAGACATCCATCATTAAATGATAAGGAACACTTACTTCAACCAAGGTTGAAACTCTCTCTAACTTATCCCATATGACTATGTCTAGTTTCACAGCAGCAATTTCAAGGAACACTTACTTCAACCAGGATTTGCTACTTTATTGGATGTTTATTTTTTTAAAAGATGGTCCAGTGGATGTACTTACATACTCCATCATATCTCGTTGGGTAATAGCCATCCCCTAAAAACCCTTGCAACTTCAGACTAAATAACTTACATTTTCCAATTCTTTGTGGCAGAATCTACATTGGTTGTCATTAGTGAGACCTGCCATCTTCTTGAATGCATTGGTCATCAATCCCTGGTCTTGAGCAGCCATTATAACCCTTTCCTGATCGTGGTGGAGGGATCCCCTTTTGGGGCAGTCGAAGGAATGTTCTTTGTCTATGTATTCCTAGAAGAGTTCCCCCAGAAAATACTTTGCATACTGATTTTGGTTCCACTTTATAAGGGTCCTCTTTTGGAAGGTCTCAGTATATTTCTGCCGATTCTTGTTTGCTATTTCTGTGGCAGCCTTGTTTAGTGTTTCAGCCTCATCTGTGTGACAGCTCTGACCAAAATGCTTGGCTAGCTGGTTGACGGATGTTGTTCTGCTGGCTCTTATCTCTTGATATTTATATACCATTGAGAGAGTGTGGTGTTCTGGGAGTTTCTCAGATACTGGCCTGTGCTCAATATTGTTGCTCTATGTTGGTGGTTGATCTTTTAGAGCCCTACACCTTCTTTTCCCCTAGGCAAATACAATAGTGGTAGACACTGATTTCTCCAGTATGTGTTCGCATATGTTGCAACATATGCTGTCTCATTGAAAAAAGTACCACATCACAAGAATATGCTTTTTCTCCAGTATGAATTTGCATATGTCGCAACACATACTGTTTACTTGAAAAAAAGTACCACATACTTCACATGAATATGGCTTTTCTCTTTTGTTTTATTTTACTTCAGAAATCAAGGGGCCCACTACCTGAAGCTAACACTTGAAGTCTATATGAGATACATAGATATTCGAATGTTCCATTTAACTTCTTTATCTCTCAAACACTGAGTTAATAAAGAAATTGAGAATATAATTTTCCTCTCCCAAATTAACCATTTTTATACGTTGTAGTATATCTTTCATGTTGTTCTCATGGTCTGACTGGATTCCAGGAAAAAAGATCATCTAGTCTGGTAGAGTATCCAGCTTCGTGCTATTACTTGAGGTAATATCACTTGGAGAAGGTGCACAATTCCTCGGAAAAGCTGTGGGGTAGCCGTAGTGAGGAGATCTTATTTGAGCTGCGAATACTATGTGATTTTGAATATTTGGTCAGGGTTTACTTCTATGGAAAAAGTATCCTCATGCCAGATTGTTCTGACAAACCCCTGTACAGAGAGACCTTAGACACTCGAGGATATTGGCTAGTAGACATTCGTTCTCTTCCCAGTAGGCATTCGTTCTCTCCAGTATGTGTCTGCATATGTACTCTCATATTTTGCTTGCTTACAAAAGAAGAACCACATACTTCACAAGAATATGGCTTCTATTATGTATTCGCATATGTTCTATCATATGTTGTTTCTGTGTAAAAGAGGAGTGACATACTTCACAAGAATATGGCTTCTATTATGTATTCGCATATGTTCTATCATATGTTGTTTCTGTGTAAAAGAGGAGTGACATACTTCACAAGAATATGGCTTCTATTATGTATTCACATATGTTCCATCATATGTTGTTTCTGTGTAAAAGAGGAGTGACATACTTCACAAGAATATGGCTTCTATTATGTATTCGCATACGTTCCATCATATGTTGTTTCTGTGTAAAAGAGGAATGACATACTTCACAAGAATATGGATTCTATTATGTATTCGCATATGTTCCATCATATGTTGTTTCTGTGTAAAAGAGGAGTGACATACTTCACAAGAATATGGCTTCTATTATGTATTCACATATGTTCCATCATATGTTGTTTCTGTGTAAAAGAGGAGTGACATACTTTACAAGAATATGGCTTCTATTATGTATTCACATATGTTCCATCATATGTTGTTTCTGTGTAAAAGAGGAGTGACATACTTTACAAGAATATGGCTTCTATTATGTATTCACATATGTTCCATCATATGTTGTTTCTGTGTAAAAGAGGAGTGACATACTTCACAAGAATATGGCTTCTATTATGTATTCACATATGTTCCATCATATGTTGTTTCTGTGTAAAAGAGGAGTGACATACTTTACAAGAATATGGCTTCTATTATGTATTCACATATGTTCCATCATATGTTGTTTCTGTGTAAAAGAGGAGTGACATACTTTACAAGAATATGGCTTGTCTCTATTTTTTCATTTTTCTTATCATTTTGTTTAAGCCAGGGATGGGGCATCCTACCAGATGCCAAACATACACCTGCTATTTTAGACACTCCAACCGAGAGATCTTTTTAAGATTCTAACCGTCCCTTTAAGTGCAATTGTTTGAATCTCCTTTGCACTTGGTTTACCTGGTATATTTGTAAGATAGTTTGTAAAATTCTTTTTCATAAGTCCGGTTGCTCCTATAATTACTGGAATGATAGAGATCTTCTTAAGGTTCCAGTTTCTTTTCATGTCATACATAAGACCCTGGTATTTAGTAATCTTTTCCCTCTCAGCTCTGTTTAACCCAGCATCATTCGGGACACTAACTTCCACCAAGGTTGCTTCCTTCTCCTTCTTGTCCCATATTACAATGTCGGGGTTTATAGCTCCGTTTTCTAGGTATGTGGCTGTAGGGATTGCATAGTCATAGTGGATGGTATATGACTTGTTTCCGACTGTTCTTTCGGGTATATGTTCCCATGACTTCTTACTGCATTCGATATTTAACTTATTGCAGATCGTCCAGTGGAGATATTTGCATACTTCATTGTGTCGCATTGTATAGTAGCCGTCCCCTAGCAGAACCTTACAGCTAGAAATCAGGTGGCTCACACTCTCTACTTCTGTGTGGCAGAACCTGCATTTGTTGTCTTTGCTGAGACCACTCATTTTTTTAAACGCATTGGTCATCAAGCCTTGATCTTGGGCAGCTATTATATACTTCTCCTGGTCATAGTGGAGCGATCCATCCTTTAGCCAGCTTATAGACCCTTCCTTATCAATATAGTCTTGGTTATATTCGTCCAGAAAATACTTGGCCCGTTGTTGGTTGGCCCATTCTTCAACTTTCTTGTCATGGAAAGCTTTAGTGTATTTCTGGCGACTTTTTCTGGCTATTTCAGTCGCAGGTATCTTTTCTGTTTCTGTCTCACTTGTAAGACAGTCTTACCCAAAATGTTTGGCCAGTTTTGTGATGGATGTTGTTCTACTGGCTCTTGATTCCTGATGTTGGTGTACCATCTTTAGAGTTGGGTTTTTAGAGCTCATCAGATATTGTCCGGTGCTCACAATAGTTGCACGATGTTGATAGTCAATCTCCGAGAGCCCCATACCTCCTTTCCATCTGGGCAGATACATTCTAGACAGACACTGGTTTCTGTATATTACTTTATACATTGTCAGCATTTTACGTGTCTTAGTGTCTAGTCTATTTATGTCTTTTTGTGGCCAGTCGACAATACCAAAACTGTATGTTACCACTGGCATGGCTAGTTGGTTAATGGCAGTTATTTTGTTTCTGGCTGTGAGTTCTGTTTTGCATATCTTCTTGACTCGGCGTATATACTCACTTCCAATTTTGTTTCTCATCTTGGCATGCTGGATGGTATCATTCTCTTCTATGCCAAGGTATTTGTATCCTTCCTGCCCTTCTAGGTCCTTGATGGTGGTATATTCATCAAGCTGTATATTTTCAGTTTCGATCTTCTTCCCAGATTTGATGGAGCACTTGGCACATTTGTCTAGTCCAAATTCCATGCCAATATCTCTGGAGAAGTTATGTACGACTTGCAAGAGTTCATTTAAGTCGGCATCAGAACTGGCATACAGCTTGAGGTCATCCATGAAGAGCAGGTGGTTAATTCGTTTGTTTGGGTCTTGTCGGCGGTCCTGGCTTAGATTGTAAGCACATTTGTTTTTGTTTAAAAGTTTGCTTAACGGATCTATTGCCAAGCAGAAGAGTAAAGGGGATAAACTATCTCCTTGGAAGATTCCTCGCCTGATGTTTACGTCCGTGACCCTTATATTTCCTTTTGTGTGGCTTAATGTCATGTTTGTTTGCCACATTTTCATTTGTGTAGCTATGGCCTGTTTGATTATCGGGTGTATCTTATATAGCTCTAGACAGCGTAGAAGCCAAGTGTGTGGTACACTGTCATAAGCCTTCTGATAATCAATCCAAGCCATACTTAAATTTCGCTGTCTCTTCCTACAGTCTTCCAAGATAGTTTTATTTGTTAAGAGCTGGTCTTTGGTACCTAGACAGTCCCTCCTACAGCCTGCTTGTTCTTTTTCAAGATATGTGGCGCAGGAGAGGTGTTGGTATATACTGTCCGCAACAAGGCCAGTGAAGAGTTTGTAGGTGGTAGTGAGACAGCAAATGGGCCTGTATTTATTAGGGCGTTGCGTTTCTTTTGTCTTTGCTATGAGGGTTGTATCTCCTCTTAATAGCCATTCTGGTGTGGTTTCTTCACCGCTCAATATTCTGTTGAAACAACTGCTATAATGCCCATGTAATGATGTTAGTTGTTTCAGCCAGAAATTGGGGAGATTGTCTATGCCAGGCTTTTTGTAATTTGAGACGCCATTTAGCTTCGTTTTTATAGTGGCAGCTGTTATTTTTGGCTCCGGCATCTCTGGCTTATTTTCTAGGCTCCTCTCAATGGTATGGATCCATTGAGCCTCTTTGTTATGGGTGATCTCGTTCTCAAAGAGAGGCCTCCAATAATCCTCCAGCTCTTGCATTTTGGGCGGGTTATTCACCGTTATAGTGTCCCTTATTAGGTTACGGTAAAATAACCGAGCATTCTGCTTAAATGTTTTGTTTTCATGCTTTGCCCTATTCTTGCTTTCTCTTTTCTTAATGCGTTTGGAAAGTGCTGGGATTTTTCCTTCTAATTCTCTAGCTACGTTTTGTAGCTGTCCTGCTTTTGTACCATATTTCCTGCTGAGTTTGCCGATGATGTTCTTCAGTCGTCCCTGTACAGCAGGGGCGGCTAGGAATTGTTTAATCTGGGACAATTCCCTTCGGCACAGGTTTTGGATCTTTTGTTTCCAGCGTGGTATTTTGTCTTTTGCCTCTGGTTCCCGTTGTTCTTGGAATGTTGGCATTACTTTCCTTACAATGTAGAGTCCTGATGCATAAGACACCTGATTTAACTCAGTCAGGGTTGTGCTATATGGCACTAGTCTCTTGAGAGCAACATTAACCCTTTTTATTGCTACCTTTGTTGCTCTCGTGGTTGTTATTTTAGGCAGCATTTGTCTTTCTTGAAGTCCCATCCGTTGCACCTCCTCAATGGTCTTACATAGTTCTTCTTCCAAGACTAACTGGTCATCATCCACTTCGGGCATTTCCTGAGGGAGTGTTGCTGGTGTTTGTGGTATTTCACTTGTCAGCATTGGTGCCGAAGAATCAAGGTCTCGTGTGGGACTATTTGTGGTTCTTTCATTTCCATTCGTAGATATGGGTAGGTTATTGGGTGGTATTTCTATGGGGTTTTGAAGTGGGTTCTGGTTTGTTTTAATGAGGGATGCGACTGCTGTTTTTAGATGTCTTATTTCTTCCTCATTCATCACCTTTAGGCTATTGTACCTTTGTGACCTAATTTTTGGAGATGGGACATTCCGTTTGCCTGGACAGAAATGGAAGAATATTTCCCTCCAAGTCTCTGTCCTTTGTTTTTGTTTGGAATATTTTGCTTGAGCATATTCCATTGCCCACATCAGTATCCACTTTTCTTCCCAGGTCCATCTTGACTCCATTCTTCGAATGTTCTCCTCTTCCATAATAGGAATGTAGTCTTTTTCTGCCTCCTTTAGAGCTGCAGTCTTAATTTCATTTTGCTCTTCCTCTGATACATAGTTTCCTATATGCGAAATAAGTGATCGCAGGCGGGCAATAGGTGTAGATTTTTTCTCTTCAGGTAGGTTAGTATCTTTTATTTTCTCGGTAAGAATGTCAGTGGATGTTTTGCTCCACTTTTCGAACTTCGAGTAGTGGTAGCAAAACAGTAGCACCTTCTTTTCTGCAACAGACCACGGCTGAGCTTTTAAGCCTCTTGTGTTTTTTTTTTTTCTTGTTGCTGAATTTGATGTTTTTGTATTCACATATGTTCCATCATATGTTGTTTCTGTGTAAAAGAGGAGTGACATACTTCACAAGAATATGGCTTCTATTATGTATTCACATATGTTCCATCATATGTTGTTTCTGTGTAAAAGAGGAGTGACATACTTCACAAGAATATGGCTTCTATTATGTATTTGCATATGTTCCATCATATGTTGTTTCTGTGTAAAAGAGGAGTGAAATACTTCACAAGAATATGGCTTCTATTATGTATTCGCATACATTCCATCATATGTTGTTTCTGTGTAAAAGAGGAGTGACATACTTCACAAGAATATGGCTTCTATTATGTATTCACATATGTTCCATCATATGTTGTTTCTGTGTAAAAGAGGAGTGACATACTTCACAAGAATATGGCTTCTATTATGTATTCACATATATTCCATCATATGTTGTTTCTGTGTAAAAGAGGAGTGACATACGTCACAAGAATATGGCTTCTATTATGTATTCACATGTTCCATCATATGTTGTTTCTGTGTAAAAGAGGAGTGAACTACTTCACAAGAATATGGCTTCTATTATGTATTTGCATATGTTCCATCATATGTTGTTTCTGTGTAAAAGAGGAGTGACATACTTCACAAGAATATGGCTTCTATTATGTATTCACATATGTTCTATCATATGTTGTTTCTGTGTAAAAGAGGAGTGACATACTTCACAAGAATATGGCTTCTATTATGTATTCGCATATGTTCCATCATATGTTGTTTCTGTGTAAAAGAGGAGTGACATACTTCACAAGAATATGGCTTCTATTATGTATTCACATATCTTCCATCATATGTTGTTTCTGTGTAAAAGAGGAGTGACATACTTCACAAGAATATTGCTTCTATTATGTATTCGCATATGTTCCATCATATGTTGTTTCTGTGTAAAAGAGAAGTGACATACTTCACAAGAATATGGCTTCTATTATGTATTCACATATGTTCCATCATATGTTGTTTCTGTGTAAAAGAGGAGTGACATACTTCACAAGAATATGGCTTCTATTATGTATTCGCATATGTTCCATCATATGTTGTTTCTGTGTAAAAGAGGAGTGACATACTTCACAAGAATATGGCTTCTATTATGTATTCGCATATGTTCCATCATATGTTGTTTCTGTTTAAAAGAGAAGTGACATACTTCACAAGAATATGGCTTCTATTATGTATTCGCATATGTTCCATCATATGTTGTTTCTGTGTAAAAGAGGAGTGACATACTTCACATGAATATGGCTTCTATTATGTATTCACATATGTTCCATCATATGTTGTTTCTGTGTAAAAGAGGAGTGACATACGTCACAAGAATATGGCTTCTATTATGTATTCACATATGTTCCATCATATGTTGTTTCTGTGTAAAAGAGAAGTGACATACTTCACAAGAATATGGCTTCTATTATGTATTCGCATATGTTCCATCATATGTTGTTTCTGTGTAAAAGAGAAGTGACATACTTCACAAGAATATTTCTTCTATTATGTATTCGCATATGTTCCATCATATGTTGTTTCTGTGTAAAAGAGGAGTGAACTACTTCACAAGAATATGGCTTCTATTATGTATTCACATATGTTCCATCATATGTTGTTTCTGTGTAAAAGAGGAGTGACATACTTCACAAGAATATGGCTTCTATTATGTATTCGCATATGTTCCATCATATGTTGTTTCTGTGTAAAAGAGAAAGTGACATACTTCACAAGAATATGGCTTCTATTATGTATTCGCATATGTTCCATCATATGTTGTTTCTGTGTAAAAGAGGAGTGACATACTTCACAAGAATATGGCTTCTATTATGTATTCACATATGTTCCATCATATGTTGTTTCTGTGTAAAAGAGGAGTGACATACTTCACAAGAATATGGCTTCTATTATGTATTCACATATGTTCCATCATATGTTGTTTCTGTGTAAAAGAGGAGTGACATACTTCACAAGAATATGGCTTCTATTATGTATTCACATATGTTCCATCATATGTTGTTTCTGTGTAAAAGAGAAGTGACATACTTCACAAGAATATGGCTTCTATTATGTATTCGCATATGTTCCATCATATGTTGTTTCTGTGTAAAAGAGAAGTGACATACTTCACAAGAATATGGCTTCTATTATGTATTAACATATGTTCCATCATATGTTGTTTCTGTGTAAAAGAGGAGTGACATACTTCACAAGAATATGGCTTCTATTATGTATTCACATATGTTCCATCATATGTTGTTTCTGTGTAAAAGAGGAGTGACATACTTCACAAGAATATTGCGTCTATTATGTATTCGCATATGTTCCATCATATGTTGTTTCTGTGTAAAAGAGAAGTGACATACTTCACAAGAATATGGCTTCTACTATGTATTCACATATGTTCTATCATATGTTGTTTCTGTGTAAAAGAGGAGTGACATACTTCACAAGAATATGGCTTCTATTATGTATTCGCATATGTTCCATCATATGTTGTTTCTGTGTAAAAGAGGAGTGACATACTTCACAAGAATATGGCTTCTATTATGTATTCACATATGTTCCATCATATGTTGTTTCTGTGTAAAAGAGGAGTGACATACTTCACAAGAATATTGCTTATATTATGTAATTGCATATGTTCCATCATATGTTGTTTCTGTGTAAAAGAGAAGTGACATACTTCACAAGAATATGGCTTCTATTATGTATTCACATATGTTCCATCATATGTTGTTTCTGTGTAAAAGAGGAGTGACATACTTCACAAGAATATGGCTTCTATTATGTATTCGCATATTTCCATCATATGTTGTTTCTGTGTAAAAGAGGAGTGAACTACTTCACAAGAATATGGCTTCTATTATGTATTCACATATGTTCCATCATATGTTGTTTCTGTGTAAAAGAGGAGTGACATACTTCACAAGAATATGGCTTCTATTATGTATTCGCATATCTTCCATCATATGTTGTTTCTGTGTAAAAGAGAAGTGACATACTTCACAAGAATATGGCTTCTATTATGTATTCGCATATGTTCCATCATATGTTGTTTCTGTGTAAAAGAGAAGTGACATACTTCACAAGAATATTTCTTCTATTATGTATTCGCATATGTTCCATCATATGTTGTTTCTGTGTAAAAGAGGAGTGACATACTTCACAAGAATATGGCTTCTATTATGTATTCACATATGTTCCATCATATGTTGTTTCTGTGTAAAAGAGGAGTGACATACTTCACAAGAATATGGTTTCTATTATGTATTCACATATGTTCCATCATATGTTGTTTCTGTGTAAAAGAGGAGTGACATACGTCACAAGAATATGGCTTCTATTGTGTATTCACATATGTTCCATCATATGTTGTTTCTGTGTAAAAGAGAAGTGACATACTTCACAAGAATATGGCTTCTATTATGTATTCGCATATGTTCCATCATGTTGTTTCTGTGTAAAAGAGGAGTGAACTACTTCACAAGAATATGGCTTCTATTATGTATTCGCATACATTCCATCATATGTTGTTTCTGTGTAAAAGAGGAGTGACATACTTCACAAGAATATGGCTTCTATTATGTATTCGCATATGTTCCATCATATGTTGTTTCTGTGTAAAAGGGAAGTGACATACTTCACAAGAATATGGCTTCTATTATGTATTCACATATGTTCCATCATATGTTGTTTCTGTGTAAAAGAGGAGTGACATACTTCACAAGAATATGGCTTCTATTATGTATTCGCATATGTTCCATCATATGTTGTTTCTGTGTAAAAGAGAAGTGACATACTTCACAAGAATATGGCTTCTATTATGTATTCGCATATGTTCCATCATATGTTGTTTCTGTGTAAAAGGGAAGTGACATACTTCACAAGAATATGGTTTCTATTATGTATTCACATATGTTCCATCATATGTTGTTTCTGTGTAAAAGAGGAGTGACATACTTCACAAGAATATGGCTTCTATTATGTATTCGCATATGTTCCATCATATGTTGTTTCTGTGTAAAAGAGAAGTGACATACTTCACAAGAATATGGCTTCTATTATGTATTCGCATATGTTCCATCATATGTTGTTTCTGTGTAAAAGAGGAGTGACATACTTCACAAGAATATGGCTTCTATTATGTATTCACATATGTTCCATCATATGTTGTTTCTGTGTAAAAGAGAAGTGACATACTTCACAAGAATATGGCTTCTATTATGTATTCGCATATGTTCCATCATATGTTGTTTCTGTGTAAAAGAGAAGTGACATACTTCACAAGAATATGGCTTCTATTATGTATTCACATATGTTCCATCATATGTTGTTTCTGTGTAAAAGAGGAGTGACATACTTCACAAGAACATGGCTTCTATTATGTATTCGCATATGTACCATCATATGTTGTTTCTGTGTAAAAGAGGAGTGACATACTTCACAAGAATATGGCTTCTATTATGTATTCACATATGTTCCATCATATGTTGTTTCTGTGTAAAAGAGGAATGACATACTTCACAAGAATATGGCTTCTATTATGTATTCACATATGTTCCATCATATGTTGTTTCTGTGTAAAAGAGGAGTGACATACTTCACAAGAATATGGCTTCTATTATGTATTCACATATGTTCCATCATATGTTGTTTCTGTGTAAAAGAGGAGTGACATACTTCACAAGAATATGGCTTCTATTATGTATTCACATATGTTCCATCATATGTTGTTTCTGTGTAAAAGAGGAGTGACATACTTCACAAGAATATGGCTTCTATTATGTATTCACATATGTTCCATCATATGTTGTTTCTGTGTAAAAGAGAAGTGACATACTTCACAAGAATATTTCTTCTATTATGTATTCGCATATGTTCCATCATATGTTGTTTCTGTGTAAAAGGGAAGTGACATACTTCACAAGAATATGGTTTCTATTATGTATTCACATATGTTCCATCATATGTTGTTTCTGTGTAAAAGAGGAGTGACATACTTCACAAGAATATGGCTTCTATTATGTATTCGCATATGTTCCATCATATGTTGTTTCTGTGTAAAAGAGAAGTGACATACTTCACAAGAATATGGCTTCTATTATGTATTCGCATATGTTCCATCATATGTTGTTTCTGTGTAAAAGAGGAGTGACATACTTCACAAGAATATGGCTTCTATTATGTATTCACATATGTTCCATCATATGTTGTTTCTGTGTAAAAGAGAAGTGACATACTTCACAAGAATATGGCTTCTATTATGTATTCGCATATGTTCCATCATATGTTGTTTCTGTGTAAAAGAGGAGTGAACTACTTCACAAGAATATGGCTTCTATTATGTATTTGCATATGTTCCATCATATGTTGTTTCTGTGTAAAAGAGGAGTGACATACTTCACAAGAATATGGCTTCTATTATGTATTCACATATGTTCCATCATATGTTTTTTCTGTGTAAAAGAGGAGTGACATACTTCACAAGAATATGGCTTCTATTATGTATTCGCATATGTTCCATCATATGTTGTTTCTGTGTAAAAGAGGAGTGACATACTTCACAAGAATATTGCGTCTATTATGTATTCGCATATGTTCCATCATATGTTGTTTCTGTGTAAAAGAGAAGTGACATACTTCACAAGAATATGGCTTCTATTATGTATTCGCATATGTTCCATCATATGTTGTTTCTGTGTAAAAGAGAAGTGACATACTTCACAAGAATATGGCTTCTATTATGTATTCGCATATGTTCCATCATATGTTGTTTCTGTGTAAAAGAGAAGTGACATACTTCACAAGAATATGGCTTCTATTATGTATTCACATATGTTCCATCATATGTTGTTTCTGTGTAAAAGAGGAGTGACATACTTCACAAGAATATTGCTTCTATTATGTATTCGCATATGTTCCATCATATGTTGTTTCTGTGTAAAAGAGAAGTGACATACTTCACAAGAATATGGCTTCTATTATGTATTCGCATATGTTCCATCATATGTTGTTTCTGTGTAAAAGAGGAGTGAACTACTTCACAAGAATATGGCTTCTATTATGTATTTGCATATGTTCCATCATATGTTTTTTCTGTGTAAAAGAGGAGTGACATACTTCACAAGAATATGGCTTCTATTATGTATTCACATGTTCCATCATATGTTGTTTCTGTGTAAAAGAGGAGTGAACTACTTCACAAGAATATGGTATCTATTATGTATTTGCATATGTTCCATCATATGTTGTTTCTGTGTAAAAGAGGAGTGAACTACTTCACAAGAATATGGCTTCTATTATGTATTCGCATATGTTCCATCATATGTTGTTTCTGTGTAAAAGAGGAGTGACATACTTCACAAGAATATGGCTTCTATTATGTATTCACATATGTTCCATCATATGTTGTTTCTGTGTAAAAGAGGAGTGACATACTTCACAAGAATATGGCTTCTATTATGTATTCACATATGTTCCATCATATGTTGTTTCTGTGTAAAAGAGGAGTGACATACTTCACAAGAATATTGCGTCTATTATGTATTCGCATATGTTCCATCATATGTTGTTTCTGTGTAAAAGAGAAGTGACATACTTCACAAGAATATGGCTTCTATTATGTATTCACATATGTTCCATCATATGTTGTTTCTGTGTAAAAGAGAAGTGACATACTTCACAAGAATATGGCTTCTATTATGTATTCACATGTTCCATCATATGTTGTTTCTGTGTAAAAGAGGAGTGAACTACTTCACAAGAATATGGTATCTATTATGTATTTGCATATGTTCCATCATATGTTGTTTCTGTGTAAAAGAGGAGTGACATACTTCACAAGAATATGGCTTCTATTATGTATTCACATATGTTCCATCATATGTTGTTTCTGTGTAAAAGAGGAGTGACATACTTCACAAGAATATTGCTTCTATTATGTATTCGCATATGTTCCATCATATGTTGTTTCTGTGTAAAAGAGGAGTGACATACTTCACAAGAATATGGCTTCTATTATGTATTCGCATATGTTCCATCATATGTTGTTTCTGTGTAAAAGAGGAGTGAACTACTTCACAAGAATATGGCTTCTATTATGTATTTGCATATGTTCCATCATATGTTTTTTCTGTGTAAAAGAGGAGTGACATACTTCACAAGAATATGGCTTCTATTATGTATTCACATGTTCCATCATATGTTGTTTCTGTGTAAAAGAGGAGTGAACTACTTCACAAGAATATGGTATCTATTATGTATTTGCATATGTTCCATCATATGTTGTTTCTGTGTAAAAGAGGAGTGAACTACTTCACAAGAATATTGCTTCTATTATGTATTTGCATATGTTCCATCATATGTTGTTTCTGTGTAAAAGAGGAGTGACATACTTTACAAGAATATGGCTTCTATTATGTATTCGCGTATGTTCCATCATATGTTGTTTCTGTGTAAAAGAGGAGTGACATACTTTACAAGAATATGGCTTCTATTATGTATTCACATATGTTCCATCATATGTTGTTTCTGTGTAAAAGAGGAGTGACATACTTCACAAGAATATGGCTTCTATTATGTATTCGCATATGTTCCATCATATGTTGTTTCTGTGTAAAAGAGGAATGACATACTTCACAAGAATATGGCTCCTCTCTTTTATTTTATTTTACTCGAAGTTCTCAGAAGTCAAGGGGCCCACAACCTTGGGCTAACACTTGAACTCTATATGACATGCATAGATATTCGAATGTTCCATTTAAGTTCTTTATCTCTCAAACACTGAGTTAGTAAAGAAATTGAGAACATAATTTTCCTCTCCCCAATTAACCATTTTCATATGTTGTAGTATATCTTTTATTTTGGTCTCTTGGTCTTACTGGAGTCCAGGACAAGAATTTATCTTGTCTGGTTATCCTCTTCAGTATGTGTTCGCATATGTACTCTTATATATTCCTTGGTTGCAAATGAAGTACCACATACTTAACACGAATATGGTTTTTCTCCAGTATGTGTTCGCATATGTCGCAATACATGATCTTTCCTTGAAAATAAAGTACCACATACTTCACATGAATATGGCTTCTCTCCAGTATGTGTCCGCATATGCACTCTAATATTTTGCTTGCTTACAAAAGAAGAACCACATACTTCACATGAATATGGCTTCTCTCCAGTATGTGTCCGCATATGTACTCTTATATTTTGCTTGCTTACAAAAGATAAACCACATACTTCACATGAATATGGCTTCTCTCCAGTATGTGTTCGCATATGATTCTTCATACTTTCTCTTAATGTAAAAGAAGAGCCACATACATCACATGAATATGGTCTTTCTCCAGTATGAGTTCGCATATGTTGCAACATACTCTGTTTCCTTGTAAAAGAAGAGCCACATACTTCACAATAATATGGCTTATCATCAATATGTGTTAGCATATGTTGCAACAAATATCGTTTCTCTTTAAAAGAAGAGCTACATACTTCACAAGAATATGGTTTCTCTCCAGTATGCGTTAGAATATGTACTGACAAATGTTGTTTTCGTGTAAAAGAAGAACCACATATTTCACAAGAATATGGTTTTTCATCAGTATGTGTTCGCATATGTTGCACCATACTTCCTTTCTGTGCAAAAGAAAAGCCACATATTTCACAACAGTATGGTTTCTCTCCCGTATGTGTTCGCATATGTTGAACCATATTTATTTTCTGTGCAAAAGAAAAGCCACATACTTCACAGGAGTATGGTTTCTCTCCAGTATGTGTTCGCATATGTAGAATCATATTTCCTTTTGTTGTAAAAGTTAAGCCACATACTTCACAAGAGTATGGTTTCTCTCCAGTATGGTTTCGCATATGTCGTAACATGCTTCCTTTTGTCGTAAAAGTAGAACCACATACTTCACAAGAATGTGGTTTCCTTTTGGCATTTTTTCCCATGTTTTCCGACATGTTATTTTCTAGTAAGAAATATATACTTTACACAGATTTTTGTTTCTCTTCGATATGAGATTCCTAGTTCACTTTTTATAGTCGAAATATTTAACAATTATATTTCTCTGAATTGTTTTTCTGCTTTTGTACATGAAACGAAGTGAAACAATAAACATGTCTTGAATTTCATCTGTATTTTATTTTGAGTAGATCATTGAATGAGATTTTTTACACATTTGAAATTAGAAATATAGTTTATGGTACGTGATGAGATATATATTTCTCATGTTTAGTGATACATTACTTCTTTTGACTGAATTGATACACATATATAAATATAAGGTGTGTTTGTATTTCTGTATATTAGATAATATATTTATCTGGATGTAGAATTTAGTAGGGTTACTTTTGTGTATATGAAGAACATAAATGATATACTCACTCATTTTTTATACATATGTCATAGATGATATCCAGAACACTCCACAAATAAAGATGTATAGTTTCTCCAAATTCAATGTGTTTTTACATATTTAAAACAGTGATTCAACAAAACTCTTTTTGCAATCCATAATGAAACTATGATATCAGTTTTAACAGTATTGTTTCTGTCTAGTTATTTAGTTGCTTGAAATTGTGCATTTAAGGTTCAGAAGTGTATTTTTAATATGCACCAATAAGTACATTAGTAATATACAGTCGCAAAAAGCATTCCAGCTTGGTGTCTATTGAATAAAACTAACAACAGAAGAAATATATTCAAAGTTTGCTGGAAAATGGTTGTTGAGTATATTATCATAAAATGCCTTTGGATGAAAGAAAACAAATAAAAAGTTCAAAAGTTTTTCTCGTTTCCAACTTTTAGCTTTATTCAACGAACATTTGTATTCTTGTAATGATTTCTGGATATTCTGCAAAATTAAAACAAAACATGCAAATTTTATACATGTTCTTTATAAACAAAATTATTTTTACAACATTAATATGTCAACATTATTTTAGAAATAAGATTCAGCATTGTATGCTAAAGTCAAACTTATAGTAATTATGTGCAATTTTAATTTGTCCGAAATTTATGGATTTTATAAAATATATGATAAGAGTATGTGAAAAATAAAACATTTCTATTTTAAATAATATCGAATTTATTTTTCATAGAAACTTCAATAATGAGAACTGAAGTAAATACAATGAAATGGTTTTAACACAACACATTTTATACAGGTCAGCAAAATGAAATTCTTAAAAGATATTTGAGAAACACACATACTTTGTTGACTACAAATACGAGAGGCGTGCAATAAGTAATGCCCGTGACCCACTTCCAGTTGTTTGATCGAGCTGATATTTTGCATGTGTGATGATTTATATCTCTACGGGTTATGTGGAAAATTACAGCTCTGAATTAATTGTGGTTTCTGTTTTACAGGTGTTTAAACTGAGACAGGCGTGAAATGGAGCCTGTTGAATGTTGAGCAGTGATCCAGTTTTTGTATTTGAAAGGACGCACACCACAGGAGACTTTTGATGAAGTGAAAGAAACTTATGGTGATAATGCTCCATCATATGCCCTTATAAAACGCTGGCATCGTGAATTCAAACATGGCCGGAAGTCTGTGGAAAACAGTTCCCAGACCTAATTGCCCCCCCTTTCTGCCATTGATGAGGTATCTGTCCGTCAAGTTTAGGCTGCAATTTTGGAAGATCGGCGCATTATTATTTGCCAAATAGCCCAAAATGTAAAGATTAGTACAGGGTCTGTGGAAACTATCATTCATTACCATTTGCATATGCATAAGGTGTCTGCCAAATGGATTCCCAGGTTGCTCACACCATTTAAGAAGCGAGAACATGTTGAGTGCTCGAGGATGAATTTGGAGATGTGCCAAGGAGATGAGTCAAAGTTTTTCAAAAGACTGATTACACAGGATGAACCTGGGTCGATCACTATGATCCAGAGACCAAAGCCCAGTCAATACAGTGGAAGCATTTGGACTCACCACCTCCAATCCAAAGAAGGCAAGAGTGCAGCCCTCCTCTGGCAAGGTCATGCTCACAGTCTTCTGGGATCAGGACGGGTAATGATGACCGATTTCCTAGTAAAGGGTTTCACAATTACAGGAGCCTATTATGTTTCACTTTTGAGGAAATTAAAGGAAGCTATCAAAATCCAGAGGCGGGGCAAGATCAGCAAAGGTACTCTCCTCCTGTCCTATGAATACCACTGGTTTCAGAGACTAAATGGAGATATTTATACAATGTTTAACCGCATGCTACGAACACATTCCTTTCATACCACTTTAGTGGCTCCTGTATCCTTTATGATAAATACATATTATATTTTATACACTTTACACTACTTGTAATGTCTTTCATTTGTGACCCCTTGCACGGGTCTACAACAACTGGCCGATGAGGATGATTCAAGAACTCCTCGGATCAATCTACAATAATTGTTAACTACAACAAAATGATGAATATTCGGCAATGAATTCACTCTAAAAAAACAGCGATTTGAAAACATTTTTCGATCAAAAGGATTCAAGAAAAAAGAAAACACGTGGATATTCAAAATAATTTTTTCCTACACTCGGTGCAAATTCGAAAATTCAAAAGAATTTATTTTTCAAAGAAGTCGTCAAAAGGCCTTATCTTGCTGTTAAAAAAGCTATTAAAACTAAATTACGAGCTGAAACAGAACTCATAAGACGAATTGCGTGGAGAATTATTACTACTGAATTAACGAGACCAAGTTTTCAGTAAGTACAAAAAACTTTGGCATTCTAAAAAGCATGTCTCGTTAATACGTCCTATGGTTAAAAGGCATTTGCGTTGAAAAAAAAATAAGCTCTTGCAAAGGTAAATGATATATTTTATTTTATTGGCTCAAGCAAGTATTTGCACGAATTAAAATAAACGTTTGATTTTAATCTGATTAAAGTAAACTTTTCACTGGTCGACGGGACTGCATCTTGAAAAAGAAAAAAAAAACGATTTTGCTAAGCACAACAAGATAAGTAACTTTTTCTTTTTAAAGAAAAAAGCGAAAATAAAAATTTGTAGGATTAACAAGGAATTGAACTCAGTACCTACATGTTACGAAAATTGAATAATGACAAACGAAATCTACTGCTTTCTGTATAAATGCAAACGCTGACAAATTTTCTCAAATAAATTGCCACTATAGAAAAAATATATGAAAGAAATATTCGCTAAATAACCAGGTACGAATTTTGTAATGTTTTTTCTATAGATTTGGCATTATAGGAAAAAAGAATGAACGAATTGAGTTGCTTCTGAAAAAACTCATTTTGTCATTAAGTAATTCCATGCCGCCCTCCACAAAAAATGGACGATTTAGCAAAACAAATTTTGGAAATAGTGAAATTCCAACAACGTCAACAATTAGAACTTGAAAAAAGAATTTATCCGGCACCATCCCAATGGCAAAAAGGGAAGCTCGAGGTGGAGGGCAACTGGCAGCGAGTAGGGATGGACATAACACATTATGGGGACAAACATTTTTTGACCATGACGGATTGTGGCCCGACGCGTTTCACAATATGGTGCCTGTTGACATGACAGGATGCAGCCAGCATTATACGACAGTTGAGAGCCATCTTTTTTGAACGTGGTGCCCCGATTGAAATTCTAACTGATAATGCCGCCACATTTCGATGTCAAGAATTTCAGAAATTCGTGCACAAAAGGGGGATTAAAATGCATTATCGGTGTGCATATTATCCCGAGGGTAATGGTATAGCAGAACGGTGTCACCGCACCATCAAAAGAATTGCAGCCAGGATGCAGTGCTCTATTCCAGAAGCTGTGTACTGGTATAATATAACACCCAAGGACAATGCAACACCAGCAACTGCACCAGCCAATGGGATTTACCAATATGAACAGCGTGTGAAAGGAGTTGATGCCATTCCATCAGTGGTGAGTGTTGTCAATACACCATATCAGGTGGGACACCTTGTTTGGATAAAACCCCTGAATGCTGGGTGCACTACAAAATTTTTCCAGGGAGAAATAGACGAAATCATAAGTCCTCAGACCATGTTGATTGGTGGCATACCACGTCACGTAAAAGATATCCGCCCTTGTTATACCTCTTCTGATTCTGAGGACGATGAGGAGGATCACACACCGTTCAGAGATGATCCTGATCACTTACTGCCCCTTCAGGTGAGCATAGAAACACCACCAACAGAACCAGACGGGGGAATGATGGGACATACCAATGACAATAGTGATGAGAGCGATGGACACAAGGAAGTAATGCCTCAACGAAATACTCGACAGAGACGAATGCTGCCCACCCCCCGTGATTGCGAAACCCTGCGAGAAGGGATGATGGAGCACACCGAGGAGATGACGCCTCGGATTCTTCGGAGAAGTACCCGACAAAGACGGATACTGCCCCCCTGCCCTGATTATGAGACACCGCCTATGGAACCACGAGACGGGATAATGGAACAGACTGGTAGTAATGATGGTGGTAATGAAGAAAACAGCAATGAGGAAGTGCTGCCCCCGATTCTTCGAAGGAGTACCCGCCATAGACGATTGCCCGCATGTCCTGTTTGTGATCATGAGATAAGGGGGGAGTGTGGAGAAATGCGTGACTTACCTGGATAGACCATGTGCGGGTCGGTCACCGAAAATAAATAAAAAGAAAGAAAAGGTCAAGACTCTTATTTATAGAGTAGTGATCACGTGAGTTAGAAGAATATGCAAATAGAGGTGAACGATTTTGCGATATAAAAAGCCTGTGTTGTTAAGAGGCGGGGTAGACTGTTGGCAGAAGTCAGTGCTGTCAGACGTGCTTTAGAGTTTTGTTATTATATGCTGTGCTCGATTGTTGGGAGAGAGAAAAGAGAAGAGGAGGAACCAAGAAGACATTCTGCAGGTACTTTGATACAACGGGGGCACAATTCAACAATCAACCATTTCCTTTGGTTTAAGAACACAAAGGAATCGAGATACTTGACTTTGTGTTGGTGAGTGTTGATTAAGTTCCAAGGAATATAAATATGATATTGTTTAGATGTACTACCATCGAGAACTATCAGGATTTTTATCTTTTCTAAGAAATATCTGATTATGTTTACTATTCATTCATTAATAGCATATGATTAAATTTTCATAAGAGGTTCTTTCCATACATTCAAAATGTAACAGAACATACAAATTCCATAAAAAAGAGCTACAAAAAATTAAAAATTTTAAAACTAAAGGTCATCCCTCATTTTCTGTTGAACTAATAAGATATGTTTTATTATTGCACTATAATTATCCCCAAGCAAATAAGCTATTGGTTGAGCAATTACCATTTCCATCATTTTCTTCATTAGAAAAATATAAAAAGGAGATGTAGAATCTTTCACTGCTACAAAATATCTCTTAAGAAAAGGTAATTTTTTTACAAGATTGTATCTTGATGTTGGATGAAATGTAACTTCAAAAGGAACTCAGTTTCATGGTAGAAAGTTTGTTTTCTGATGAAAATGACAACATATAAAGTTATAATGGTATTTATGATTTCAGGGTTGAAGCAGACAATACCAACTGTGGTTAACGTCTGTCCTGAAGAAACTTTAACTGGGGACTGGCTCTCGGGAAATAATTGCTTGCATTGCATAGATTTTAAATTAAGGATTTAATATAAGAGCCGCTAATGAATATGATTATCAAATTTTATTCAACAAATTTGAAGATAAAAATATTTTATTTCTTTTCCAAATTTTCCTACCCAAAATTGTCCTCTTCTTTGACACTGTTCATTTGCTGAACAATATTCGAAACAGTTTTTGTAAACAAAAGTTTGTGTTTTCTTTTTTTGCTTTTAATATTTCAGAGTTTCATCTATGTTCCCACTTAGGCATTTTAGCTTGGTCTCATATACATAAAGTATGTGACAAGGACAGGTTTTTGGATGCTACATTATGAAAAGCACCAGAACTTTCAAGGCATTACATCCCAGTAACAATTTGCCTATTGCTGTATTCCACGAGGCAACAATTGCTACTTGTAAAAGGTACTTTTTAGAATGGATGCAAATTGTCTGAAATTGATATGAAACAAGTGTACAATATCCAATTCTACTCAAAGATGTTTTGAATAACGCTGTTATTGCAACTGATGGTAAAATCAACTTTTACCAAAACTTCCTAACTGGATAAAGTTATGGTAAAAATGTTCTGACTTACACATACTAGCAAAAAATTTGTCACAACTTTAAGAACCGTTTTTTCTCATAATTAGTATAAGCAGAGGAGTTTGCAGGATGAGATATCAGATAAGATGTCATTTGTCATAATTATCCCTGGTTAAGAAGCTTTTGGTAATCGTTAAGGGAATGAAGATTAGTGTTTGTAGCATTAAATGTCACGATCCATTCACAGCCACATTCTACTTGAAACAGAAGGTTGTTTTCTAAGTTTTCTGCCATTGCGTTTTCTAAGTATTCTGCCATTGCGTTTTCTAAGTATTCTGCCATCCGTTTTTCCATCATGTCTATTATAGAGCATTGCATCATCAGCAAATACATCCATGACAGACACGAATTTATCAGGGAGGTCGTTTATGCATATCAAAACTAATATACATTCATCATAGACAACCTGAATTTATCTCTTCTCCAGGAAGGATGTAATTATACTGAGCACTCCTCCAAAAATACCATTTAATATAAATTTCATTAAGAGCATTTCATGTCAGACCTTATCAAAGGCTTTGGATATATTAAGGGTTACCGTCCACCCTTCCCCTTCATTATTTACATAGTATATGTTATCAAAGATGACAGTTAAATATCTGGAAAAGAACAAGGCTGCCTACATCCATATTGTGGAGAATTGAGTTACAAGATTTCTATTCACATTACATTTAAACGTCTGCAGATTAGTAATCAGTCAGGGAAGCAAGAAATAGGAAGAGAATTCCAAAGTCTAGCAGTTTGTAGAAAGAAACAAAGTAGAAATTAATTTAACGTCTTTGAGACCTCAGCAGTAAAAGACTGGGATTTTGTTGCTCATCATGTTATTCAGCGATATGTACATTGAAGAGGCACAAGTAATATGGATTTATCAGAGAACTTTTCATTAAAATACTTGTAAAATAAGTGCAGAGATGTTGAATCTTGTAGATAGTGTGCCACCTATGAGATTTGAGACTATTTTTAGACTCTGTTTAAAAGTGAAAGACTAGTGGTAGATACATCAGACAAGATGTGGCAACAATAATCTATGCATATACGAATTGTAGCTTTGTAAAGATATCATATGTTCTTTGATGCAAGTTTGCTATGGTAAACAAAAAATATCGATCAAACTAACAGCCACCAAAAAAAAACCTATTTACATCCTCCTTTGAAACTCACATTCAAAAATATCCATCATACATGGAGTAATTTTCTACGTCTTCTTTTGCTGTGGCTATTTCACTCATACAAACATTTCTAGCATCAATTTATTTTTGTCTGTGGAAACATGTGCTTTAATGCTTTGCATCATTTGGTTTCATTATTGGCACACTGTTCAACAAGCCTAAATTCAAAAATATCTGTGGGTAAAGAAAGGGTGATTTGCTATGCTTTCTTTTGCTGTGGCTATTTCACTCATACAAACATTTCTAGCATCAATTCATTTTTGCCTGTGGAAACATGTGCTTTAATGCACATACTATTTCACTGATACAAACATTTCTAGCATTAATTTATTTTTGTCTATTTGTACTTGACTTATAGGGGATGAATTATTATTGCTTATTATTGTAGTAGACATTTAAAAAAACATATATACTCGGGCATTAGGATGTAAGGAGAGTGCTGCATCTATACACCCAGCGACATGGTCGATTATGGTACAGTCCTGAATTGAAGGAGAATTAATGTGAAAACACAAGTAACTAACAAAATGTTGAAAGGCTAGTTTAAAACACATGATGGCCTGATCATCTGATTCTAGATAATGCTCTCGAGTCAAAGGGAGAGTGTTACAAATATAGAATCCAAATCTGTGCATATATTTATATGAGTTCTAAGAGCAGAGACGGAGGTATTATGTTATGATAAAACAGAGGAGATTGATGAGTAATGGTTAGTTTAACATAATGTGACAAGATTTGTAGCTTGGAGAAAACTCACCAAAAAAAATTGAACAATCCTTTCCATGCACAATATGGCACTACAACCATCCTGATGTTAACCGATCTAACCTCTACCAAAGTCTTTTGCAGTGTGGATCAGAAACAGCAAGAAAAACTGTTAAACCTGCGTCTTCTACCTGTCAGAGAAGGGCGTCACAAATCAATCAAGCAAAGTTAAGTGGTATGAAAGCACCCTCAATTTGATAAGTTTGTGGGAAAAAAGAAATTGAGAATAGGGAGACAGCGTTCATTGTCTTAGTCAGAAAATAATATCAAGTTCTGGGTGCCTCTGGTGAGTGTCTGATATTGTACCTCTGCACCTAGATAATAGACAATGAAGGAGTGTAAAAGTTAGATGATATGTTATTTGGGTTTGCAAACCAGATACTTTGGTCAATATCCCCAGCTGATTTCCAAAGGTTCCCAAGTGTTTCAGTGCAATGACCTAAAGGTTCAGTAGATTAGGATTTATATCATTTTTTTCTCTAACATGGATGACCTGAAAAGATCTATGGGTCCATGACTCTAAAACGGCTAACGATGAATATAGGTGGTAGATCAGGTAATTCTATGGTCACACATGGCTGGATAAAATAAGTATCTTACTTTTGTTCCTTTCGAAAAAAATTCAAACATAAATTTAAATTCCCTTTTAATAATAAGTCGAAATGGTGTAACTATAAAGCATGGGAAGAAAATTTGGTAATTAATTTGTTAAATAGAAGACTAGTTTAGTAATAAAAGAAAATACTAAAAATTTCATTAAAATTAGTTTATTGAATTTTGGGGAAATTTTTAGTTGATTTCATAAATTTTGTGGAATTTTTAAGTAAAAAACGGAGTTCAAATGAATCAAAATGTTAGAGATCAGCAATTCATCTGCTTATAATCCTTAGCAAGATGGCCGTGTATATGCTAGAAGAACAACAATAAAAGAAACATGGTAACATTGGCATTATTTCAAAGTTTCTCCTACCAAACCAATGTCATCCACTCACCATGATGATCATCAATGCAATTCTGGACATTTTTGCTGTCATTGTCAGTATCGTTACCTCTTTTTCTACAGCATTCTTTATTAAAAACTGAAATATTTTCTTATAAACACTAAAATTTATTTATTGTTCTGTGTGATGTTTTATGTAACACCTACCATCTCTGAAGCATTTTCATTTCTATTTTCATGTATTTATGGCCTTTAGTGTTTAGATTTGTATACATTAATAATAGGTATGATACTAATTTTCGACACCCATAATAGAAATACAAGTAAAAACTAGGAAAATGAAATTAATTTATTATAATTTTTACTCTATATTAAAGAAGAACATATACAAAACACAGGTCTTATGAAACATTAAAAATATAGGAAAAATAATTAATTACAAATACATATATTTTTGTAAAGCTTTTTGTTCAATCATTATTCAAGTGAAATATGACAGTAAAAACCTTACCTTTGGCTTGAAATATTATGAAAAAAGACATATACAGATAAGATATCCAGAAAATAATCATATTTTAAGCAGATAACCCCTAAAACAATAAACTTCCGGTGTTAAATGGTACTCATTAACTGAGAAAAACTGCCAAAAGTATTTTTTTTAATTGTAGAACTTAAATAATTTAAATATATTTTCCAAATTCTTTTTTTACTAAAATCGATAGAAATCCTATAATGATCCAAAATATTTTATTTCATGATTCCAGTATATTTTGATATGAACCCCCCCCCTCACAAAAATCTAAGATATAAATTCTCCTCTGCCCCCAAAACAAAAAAAAATCTGATAATATCGCGTTAGAAGGGGAGCTAAATATGAGGGGGGTGCATCTTATTTTCTTTCAATTCATATATAGTTCAGCCTTTTTTAAATAAGTCTATAAAAAATTAACGAAATTTATTAATTATTTTATTTTTTTAAAGAATTTTTAAAAATCTTGTTGTTTTCATGGTTTACGTCAAAATATGCAGAAATAACATGCAATTCAAATTTTTCCGTTTTCATCTTTTGGGGGATTTTTTTTTTCTTTAATTTACCGGTTTTATGCAGAGTAAAAACTATTATTTCAGAAACTTTCTTCTTGAGAATATTGCAAGAATTACAATGAACCAAATTTTATTTTATACATTTTTAATGTTATTATTTATATGAGTCGAAAACTTCCCCTTTATTATGGTCATACCTACATTAATAACTAAACAAAGAATTTGCGACGTTTTCAATATACAAATCGTTTTCAAAGCAGTAAAAAAAAAGCTAAAAAAAAACAATTAAAATAAAAACAAAAAAGCTTTAAAATCACCAAAAAATATTAGAAAGAATTGGAAATAACCTTATCATTCTCCGTTTACATTCAAATATTGAATGTTGACTTCAACACAAAACAAAAGGGAAACATAGTGGTTTGGACGCGCCCCACGCCCCAGTAATAAAAAAGAACTATAAAAAGCAATTAAATTTAACTAATACTTACTTTTTTGTATTGCAACCTGCTTTCGACAAAGAAACGATTATAAGAAAAACGAGATGAATTTGATGCGTGGAAGTCGTCTTTTAAGATGGTGACCGGAAAAGCAAGTTCGCAGAAAATGGACAAAAATTGTTTTTATTTAATGTAATTTAAAGTTTAGTTTTTATTTTTTGTTATTACGTATTGTGTTGAATTAAAAAATGTAATTTTATTTTTTGTTATTGCGTATTATGTTGAATTAAAAAATGTAATTTTATTTTTTGTTATTACGTATTGTGTTGAATAAAAAATGTAATTTCATTTTTTGTTATTACGTATTGTGTTGAATTAAAAAAAATGTAATTTTATTTTTTTGTTATTACGTATTGTGTTGAATTAAAAAATGTAATTTTATTTTTTGTTATAATGTATTGTGTTGAATTAAAAAAATGTAATTTTATTTTTTGTTATTATGTATTGTGTTGAATTACAAATTGTAATTTTATTTTTTGTTATAATGTATTGTGTTGAATTAAAAATTGTAATTTTATTTTTTGTTATTACGTATTGTTTTGAATTAAAAAATGTATTTTCATTTTTTGTTATCACGTATTGTGTTGAATTAAAAAATGTAATTTTATTTTTGTTATTACGTATTGTGTTGAATTAAAAAAATGTCATTTTATTTTTTGTTATTATGTATTGTGTTGAATTAAAAATTGTAATTTTATTTTTTGTTATAATGTATTGTGTTGAATTAAAAAATGTCATTTTATTTTTTGTTATTACGTATTGTTTTGAATTAAAAAATATATTTTCATTTTTTGTTATTACATATTGTGTTGAATTTAAAAATGTAATTTTATTTTTGTTATTATGTATTGTGTTGAATTAAAAATTGTAATTTTATTTTTTGTTATTACGTATTGTTTTGAATTAAAAAATGTATTTTCATTTTTTGTTATTGCGTATTGTGTTGAATTAAAAAATGTAATTTTATTTTTTGTTATTACGTATTGTGTTGAATTAAAAAATGTAATTTTATTTTTTGTTATTACGTATTGTGTTGAATTAAAAAATGTAATTTTATTTTTTGTTATTATGTATTGTGTTGAATTAAAAAATGTAATTTTATTTTTTGTTATTATGTATTGTGTTGAATTAAAAAATGTAATTTTATTTTTTTGTTATTATGTATTGTGTTGAATTAAAAAAATGTAATTTTATTTTTTGTTATTACGTATTGTGTTGAATTAAAAAATGTAATATTATTTTTTTGTTATTACGTATTGTGTTGAATTAAAAAAATGTAATTTTATTTTTTGTTATTACGTATTGTGTTGAATTACAAAAATGTAATTTTATTTTTTGTTATTACGTATTGTGTTGAATTAAAAAATGTAATTTTATTTTTTGTTATTATGTATTGTGTTGAATTAAAAAATGTCATTTTATTTTTTTGTTATTATGTATTGTGTTGAATTAAAAAAATGTCATTTTATTTTTTGTTATTATGTATTGTGTTGAATTAAAAAATGTAATTTTATTTTTTGTTATTACGTATTGTGTTGAATTAAAAAATGTAATTTTACTTTTTGTTATTATGTATTGTGTTGAATTAAAAAATGTAATATTATTTTTTTGTTATTATGTATTGTGTTGAATTAAAAAATGTAATTTTATTTTTTGTTATTACGTATTGTGTTGAATTAAAAAATGTAATTTTATTTTTTGTTATTACGTATTACCAAAAGCGAATTTATATTACGTATAAAACCAAAAGCGAATTTAATTAAAACCATAAAAATGGGAATAAATTTAAAAATAAAAAAGTTGTTTTTCATTCTGTAAATAAACATTTTATTGATTCATGGATTAAAAAAAAACTAAAATTGGTTTATAATTTAAAATAACAAGATGGAAGTTATAATGAAACTGAATTTATTCAATATAAATTTGATAAAAACATTAAAAAAAAATTATGTATGCAAAATTACGAACGTTTCAAGCAGTGGACAATCAAATACCGCAAAAAAATGTTTACTAATAGTAATACAAATAATAAAGAAAGAGAGACAGAAATATGAATTTCGTGAATTAAAATAATTATTAAATAAACAAAATAAAATCGAAGGATAAAGAATTTTATAAACGAACGTTAAAACATTAAAAAACGAAAGCGACAATAAATAATTTTTCATGAAAACGATTTCAATTAAAATAAATAATTTAAATACAAAGTTACTAATACAGAAATATATCTGTTTAAAGAAAAAAATATAGAAAATCAGTTGATAATTGAAAACTGCTGAGTCCTCTTCAGCCTCACTTTCTTTCTCACTTTGAGCCGGAACTTTCTATAGCGAGGAACTGTCCTCTCCTCTCACCGTTTTCTCTGCTTGAGCAAAAGCACTGTCGCCTATCCATTTGAGTTCGGTGTTCTATTCCTCTAAAATCTTGTGAATTTTCACGATTAGTCTCGCCCTCTTTCCCATAAAACCAACCACATCTACCTCTTCTTTCTCTCCCAGCCCATGTGTATTGACAACAAACAGAACAGACTTTCTGTCATTTGGAGGTGAGTGCATTAGAAGAATTACTACTATAATAATTTAGTTTAAAAGGGTTTCTAAAACTAGATATTTATTTATTTATTTTTTAATTACATTTTCAACCCAAACAAGGCATATTGCCACTTTGGTGTAGGGGGCTACTATTAGGGACACAAGTTACTTGGGTACTATATAGGGAGTTGGGCGGCAAGATGTTGGTTCATATTACACTTTAACTTCTGCATGTCAGTACAGTTGGGGAGCAGGGACTCGGAATGGAATTCCAAAGGCTAGCAGTTTGGGGAAGAAATTACTGGAGTAGAAAGCTCTCTTACATCGAGGGATCTCTAGTGTGCAAGGGTAGAATTTAGCTGCTTGTCGGGTTTGTCGTGGGGGCACCAGTGATTGCAGTTCGTCAGAGCATTTACCATGAATATTCTTGTAGAACAGGCAGAGGGATGCAATATTTCGTCGGTGGGACAGAGGATAAAGCTTAGATGACAGTTCAGCACCTATCAGGTTGGCGATTCTCTTTTGGACCTTGTCCAGGAGCGAGAGACTAGTAGCAGATGCACCAGCCCAAATATGACAACAATACTCCATACATGGGCGAATGGGTGCCTTATAGACATACAGCATACTTTTGGGCGTTAGTAGCTTTCTAGAACAGTAGAGAGAGCCTACCTTCTTCCCAGTGATCCTGACAATGCTCTCAATGTAATTGTTTCAACTCATCGTTAGTCCGAGGAGTTTAAAAGAGGTACTTTCAGATAATGAATCTTTAGCCATTGCTGTTGGTGGTATAAAAGTTTTTTTTGTAATTATTGAAGGAAACCAAGTTTAGTCTTGGCAGCATTGAATGTGAGCATCTATTTTTGTCCCCATTCCACTACAGATTGGAAGTAAGATATTGGTACGAATAATCGAAAAAAAAACTTACCACTATGCTTTTTAAAAAAGGCTTATCATAATTTTTTTACTAAATGTCTAAATGTTATTGTGTTGAATGATAATAACAGAAACCTAATTTCTAAAAGGAAAACAAAACTTTATTTACGTGTAAAAAACAAAGTACAGTATTAAATGCCCCCCCCCTCCCGAAAAAAATTGTTTAAATTACAAGTCTGAATAAATCAGTTTTAAAAATCTCTGGTAAAATAATTATCAATTTTCTAAAACTATTTCAACGATAATTATTAAATTAATATCCCAAGGGTTAATGTGAACGGATGGGGTCACAAGATCTAGCCTCGTCCTGAGTTCGGGTAAAAGGTAGGTTATATCGTACTCTGTGACCGGAAGGTTGGGCTGTTTATAGTACGCTGGCTTCTCTCTTAATAAACACCCAAAAAATCAAAGCGAGGCTTGATTTATAAAGAATATGCCTCCATTTTTTTTAAAATCCGCTCAGAAAAACTGAGTTTTTTTAGATTAAATAAAGAGCAATAAAAACTACTTGAAAACAAAAAAAACAAATGAATATACTTTTATTGCCTACAGTAACATTTAATTCTTGTATATATATATATATATATATATATATATATATATATATATATATATATCACTTGTTCCCTATTAAATATTGTTCATTTTAAATAAGATTAAAATTAAATTATTTTTAATAAAATTTTTAATAAGATTAAAATTAGAATTGTAATATTAATGTGTATTGTGTTTGTGAAACAGACCGTAATAAACCCACCATATTTTAAATGTATATATATATGTATATCATTCAATAAGATAAAAAGCTATAGCAGACATCTAAATGAGTATTTTAACCATAGTTCCTGATTTCAAAAAGCGAAAAATTAAAAGATTCATCTGCCTTACTTTTAATGCTAGGTTTATTTATGGTGTCTTTTAAATTCAATAAAAACCCTTCAAAACTTGCTGACGAGGAGACCTTGCTTATTAAAAAACTATATGTAATTATTGTACATAACTTGATGTATACCACAATAAAAATCATTGTTTTCCGAAACGATCGTACAGATAATTGATTTTGTTATTGTTCCTTCTTATGAAACGAATTTTAATTTAATTATAATTTGATTTTTAAATTTTAAATTATCAATCACATTACTTAATATTGAATTAGCTCTAGGACATTTAACTATCGAGCTTATTATATATCTAAATTACAACGAGCACTTTCTATTTCCTGTATTTTAATTAAACTAGTAATTTCACTGTTACATTAAAATACACTCAGCTCTTTAGACTATTGTTCTAATCTCCTTTATATATATATATATATATATATATATATATATATATATATATATATATATATATATGTAATGTAATTATTTTCTTCACCAACAAAGCAAATTAGGCACAAGGTCGTTTTTAATGTGGGGTAAAAACCAGCTCCTTTAAAAGTAGGCAAAAAGGTGGAACTCTGGTTACTAAAAATAATAATTGTCCCAGTATAGAGAGTTTCCCCTCCATTGACTGGTGCAAATTATCTTAAGTGCAGCATCTGCAGAACAGATTGTATTTATTTGCTACCCCACTGAGCAAATTAGGCACAAGGCCGTTTTTTAATGTGGAGAGAGGGGGAGGGAAAAGGGGACCAGCTCCCGATGGGTGGGAAATGGGAGCTGGATAGTGACAGTTGGTATGAAGGGTTGTCCCTACATTGACCAAGGTCTTATATGTGGGGTTACCCCCACATATGGTCTTTGCTTGTAGTATCTGCCGGGACAGATACTACACTTTGATCCCGGCCCGAAGGCCAAGAACAATATATATATATATATATATATATATATATATATATATATATACTTCAGAATAAAATGATCTTACATTCAACTAGTATGGAAACCCATGATTATAGGTCTTACAAAATATTATTGGCAGTAATATTCTAAGGACTATCACATCTAAATTAAGATTGCTCGATATACAATATACATGTATAATTTATTTAATGCACTCATTATATAAACAAAGAAATCTCCAAAAAAAAAAACGCCAACTTCGGACTCTTACCTTGTGATGTGCATTACTCAAAATACAGATTAGATCACATTACTTAACCGCTATCAAAAAAATTCTCTTCGTATTTTAACATCCAATTTGGATGAGAATTTCTATAGATTTTTCATTAACTTCCCTTACACTATGATATTTAAATACTAAAAAAAAAAAAAAAAAAAACTTTTGTGATTTTTCCATGTCTCACTGACTTTAGACAATAAAGTGTAAACCATCATAATTATTTGCTAATATTTTCTCCACTGAAGGGATGGTAGACATATTTTTACGCCGTTTTGGCCACCCATACTTTTTCAAATTCAGGGTTAGTTGAAAAAATACATTTTTAATTATCATTATCATTATTTTGTTTTTTTATTAGTTAAACCAGGATCTCAACCTTTTTTAGTATATTTTTTTTATTTTTCCAGATTATGAAAAAATTCTCACACTAATGGTTGCATGTTCATCCGTTCAAGATATATATATATTACATTGAACATTTTTTTCTGCAAACTGTTATCATAAAAATCAATGGACATTTAAAAAAAAATTGCAATTATTATTTTTTATTTAAATAAAAAAAATGCTTCATTCAATGATAATATCGTTAGTTCAAGAAATTATTATTTTTTTCTGTTTATATTTTTTTATATTAGATTAGTAGTGGATTGGTATGATGAACAACGGACACGTGTGAACATTACGAAATATTTATTGAACTGAAATATATAGTAGTCAACCAACGTCTAATATCTCTTACGTGGTGAGAGGTTGCGATATGAGAAATAGTATGAGTAAAAACTCATCTACATCCAACATCTTTGGTTTTAAAAAAACAAAAAAAACAAATAAAACTTTTTTTTTCATTTATTAAATGTATTTGCTCGTTGCCTATATCTGGCTGAAAGTCTGATTGTTCTTCCTCCCTTTGTATTGTTTTGTGTGTTTCTGATGCATTTTGTCTTTGACTATTTCCTCTATTAATTATATTTTCATAGTCATCTTGTGTAGTTGTGACGACGCGTGAAAGATTTTCTTTTGCTTTTAGAAGATACCGTCTAAATATCTTCCTTGTTCATTTCTTATTAAATATGAACGAGGTTTTTTCCAATTTTTTTTTTTTACTGTTTTTCCTTTCTGGTTCCATCTTACGTGGAAACGTATACGAACATTGTCGTTTTTGTTTAGACTTGATAATTCGTTACTGTTTTTTGTTTCACGCCTTTTCATTGGTTTGTTGTGCAAAATATTGGAAAGATTTGTCCAAACAATTATTTTCATAAACTATGGAGCCGGTGACTTCGATTAATCTTTTAATAGAATGGATCTTAATGCTAACATTGCTAAAAATTGATCGTGATTGCTTTCGAAAACTTTTTTTTATGTAAAAATATGTTAATAAAAATAATTTATTTTGAAAAACATCTGTAATTTTAATTTTTAAAAGAATATATGTTTTTATAAAATAACTAATAATAATAATAATAATAATAATAATAATAATTTATTTTGAAAAACATGTTATTTTAATTTTTTAAAAGAATATATGTCTTTATAAAATAAATAAATAAGTAATAATAATAATAATAATAATATTATTAATAATAATAATAGTAAAAATCATTTATTTAGAAAAACATCTGTCATTTTAATTTTTAATATTTTTTTAAAAGAATATGTATCTTTATAAAACAAATAAATAAAAAATAAAAATTCGAAAAAAAAATTATACGCGCCATTGATTTCGATTCTGTGAAATAATGGTTCCTGGAATCTTCCTGGAATAAATTTCTTGCTTCGTTCCACTGATAACGCTTCAATTTTTTGGTTAGCAAGGTAAAGGTTTTTCATAAAGTTCGAGGTTTCATAACAGACAACAATCTTAACTTTGGTTCACGGACTTTGGACACATTTAAAATGTAATTTTCTCCACTGAAATCGCTTAAAATAAGATAATTTTTAAGACAAAATGACTCTGCATGTCATAATATTGGGAAATTTTTACATTTAGTCCAACTCCGCAAATTTCTTTAAAATGACGACATTTGAGATTTTCAACTATGCTGAATAAGAAAATCCCATTTAAATTTTGCAGGGACAAGTAGTTTTCGAGATATAAAGATATGTATTATGCACTGTAATTCACTGGCTGCCATGTTTGCACGCACATGCGATAAACACATTTTCTTCTCTGTGACCGACACTGCCACAACCTCCCAATTTTTTTTAATAATAATAATGTGGGTGGATATGCTAACAACGAATATCGCAGTTAAATTTGAGGCAAATATTTTTTCATCCCCCTGCCAACAAAATGGGGTGTTTATTCTGAAAGTCATTCTTAATATTGGGAAGTTGGGTGTGTCTATTTCGAAAGCCGTTCTTAGCATGAGGATGTTTGGGGTGTCTATCCAAAAGCCGTTCTTAACATGGGGAAATTGGGTGTGTCTATTCCGAAAGCCGTTCTTAACATGAGGAGGTTGGGAGTGTTTATTATGAAAGCCGTTCTTAGATAAAATTACTCAAGGAAGTGAAAAAAGTCGTAATTGTTTTGTTTTACATGCATATGCATTACTAATTTGTTGTGAAAAAAAATGTGGATTTGTTTCCGCTAGGTGACAATGTTAGCCACAAAGAAGTTCGTTTATTGTGCGTGCGTACAAACATGGCGGCCAGTGAATTACAGTGCTGAATCAGGTCTTTATATCTCGAAAACTACTTGTCTCTACAAAATTTAAATGACATTCTCTTATTCAACATAGTCACAAACCTTACTAAGTCGCCATTTTAAAGAAAATTGTAGAGTTGGACCTAATGTAAAAATTTACCAAAAAATATTTTTTTCCTAATATTGTCAATTTATTTAGAAAATGACGCCGATTTCACTATCCAATATAGGGACATTCTTACTACCAGAGTAACACTACTTATGTATCATTTTCTTCTTCATATTCTAGTTTCCTTAAACTGCAAGAGGGCCCATTTTTGTTACCGTGCTAAAATAACAAAGTTATTATTTTGAAAGCCATTCTTAACATGGGAAGAACAGGGTGTTTTGTAACTGTTCTGTGCTTTTACCTAACAATTTAATAATATTAAAATATATCGTGAAACCTGAATTTAACCTAAAAATCTATTTACAATATTTGTATTTAATAAAAAAATTTTGTTTTCTAATATTGTTTCACTTCAATTTTATTTAACGTCAATTGTATGGATGTTCTTGTTGTTCCATTTGATTTATGAATAAATCCTCTTCTCAATCCAAACACGCAGTAAAAAGTCAGATTTTTGATCCCCACTCACATTAAAAGCGGTCATTCTTTTCCAATATTATTATAGTGCAGATTCACTATTGATTATTATATTGCACCCAATATATATATAGTCATGTTTTCCAATATTGTTAAAGTGCAGATTTCCTATTTCTTATTACATTGTACCCAATATAATTATATAGTAATGATTTTAAAATATTCTTTTTTGAATGACTTTAATGTTTTCAGCTAGAATCGAAAACAAAAACATTCAGCGCATATCCAAGCATATTTCTGAGCTATTGCCAGCTGGATAAAAAAGGCTCTAAATTAAGTTGATTCCATTATAAATTTAACTAAATGATATTGTAATAATTAAATTAACTTTTAAAGAGACAGCGTGAGATATTTTGCGTTGGTTTATTGCAATATTTTTAAAAATTATTTTTAAAGTATTTTCAAAATTGTAAATATTTAGATGTCAATTCGCGGCTATTATTTGTTCTCACGTAAGGCTTGACATTATATGATTTTCGGATCGAAATAATTATTTTTTCTAATTATTATGCCAATAAAAATATTGAAAAGTAGCATCTATTTAAAATTATATCTTCCACAATAACGTTCATAAAAATCTATTTTCAATCGATACATTCTTTGATTATTTTTTTACAATATATAAGAGAACGACAAATTTGTAAATAAAACTCGAATACATAACAAATAAATCTGGCAGTAATATTTATTTGGTGTGTTTCTTTCAAGATTTTGGTCAAAGTTCGAAATTTAACCCATTTAAATTTTAATAGGCAAATTAAATTATACAACTTTAGTGCTTATGAATTCTTGATACTCTGCTATTTGTAAATAATTTTTTCAGGTAAAATTCAAGTTTCACGATATTTGTTTTATTCAATTGTAAGGTAGAAGCATAGAATACTAAGAAAAGACCTTCCTGTCCCCATGTTAAGAACGGCTTTCAGAATAATAAAATTATTATTTGAACACGGTATCAAAAATACTAAAGTACCAAAAATTTTACTTTGTATTGTTCAATGTTTTTAATTATAAATTATAAAATAAAACACATTTAATCAGTTTAAAAATTCATCTTTCATTATTTCTTATTTATTTGTTAAACAACGTTATTAATTTAAATTACATTACCCTCACATGTGAAATAATAGTGTGATTAAATTTTACCCATTTAAAGTTTGTGAAACATTTCTAATATAAACAAACTTCTGTTTACTACGAGGATATTTGTACAACTAAACGGCAAATCTGTCTATATAATTGTATTTTAATTTCATTTGTTTTTGTGTTTGTTTCATAATGATTGTTTTTAAAATCATGTTTCATGCGAAAATCAAGAACTCTAATAAATTCCATTTCCGGTTACTTCAATACTAGATTATAATTTTAAATTATAAATTTCGAAATTGTTGTTGCTATTATTTTTATTACTCGCCCCAGTAATAAAAAAGAACTACAAAGAGCAAATAAACTCAACTAATACTTACTTTTTTGTATTGCAATCTGCTTTCGACAAAGAAACGATTACAAGAAAAACGAGATGAATTTGATGCGTGGAAGTCGCCTTTTAAGATGGTGACCGGAAAAGCAAGTTCGCAGAAAATGGAAAAAATTATTTTTATTTAATGTAATTCAAAGTTTCGTTTTTATTTTTATTATAAAAAAAAACGTAATTTTATTTCTTGTTAAAAATGTAATAATCCTTTTTTTACATTATAAAAAAACACCTTAGTTTTGATATTAAAAAAAAAATTGAACCATTTTAATATGAGTACGTACGGCAGGGGCGGCACAGGAAATAACGTCATAACTGAAGTCTGTTGAACAATCAAACTGTCGATAATGAATGAGAGCTTTTTACAAAATCTTAGTGGAAATGTATTATTTTGTTTAAACAAAAAAATACCTTTACTTAAGTTATGGTTTTCAGTTGTAAATGGGTTTATTTTTACTTTTTATATGTAAATAAAGCATCGTAATTTGTAACAATAAAACCAAGGAAAATATTTTTACAGGAACATTACGAAAAAAAAAAAAAGCCCCAAAGTCCGTATTAACAAAATCGATAAAAAACATTACTCAAAGAAAAATGAATTTCTCAAACTATCAATATTAACATTGAATTAAGCATTTTTTTATTTAATATTTTCATGCACAAAAAATATAATTGCAAAAATTATATCTACCTTTTTTACGGTCTTATTTTTAACAATTTTTATATGTAAGATTCTAATATTTCCATTGCACGCATGAACGTATAATCATCATAATGTTCATATAATCTTGAAAAATAAAGTAAAAAATTAATTTGAACAAAAAAAAAAAACAGGAACATAGAAAAATCATTTAATTAAAAAATGGTAAAAATTATACGAACGTTCCAGGCGTTCAATGTTGGTAAGTACAGATGTACAGAGTTGAAAATAAAACCAGTTTCTTTTGTGCATCCTTCTCCTTTCTTCAACTATCCGCTTGTTTGTGTTTATCAACTTTTAATTTCACGTAGACATTATGATAAATTTTAACTTAAATTTGTATTTTTAGTGTGTAATTTTTTCAATAATTATACATTGTTTTCTTAACCAGTTGTAATTCTGTATTAATATTAATAAATAATGATCTGTATTTTTGGAAATATTTAACTTGGTATATAAGTTTTATATCTAATAATATTAAAAAAATATTTATGACAATACCGGAATATACACAAGAATGTCTGTATTTTTTGAAAAAATATTTTCATATTAAACTTGGCATAAGTTTTATATTCAATAATATTATAAAATTATTGGTGACAGTTTGCTAATGTTTTTACTTTGACTTGGAATTAAACGTTTGTAAAATGTTGATCAAAAAGTCAATTTTAGCAATTACTTTATTGATTTATTCCTTCAGTTAATTATTCATTCAAAAGTTCAAACAATTCTTTATTAATGATTAAATAGTTATACGTTCTATTTTTTTTTTTTTTTATATTAATATGATTTTTTGTCCACCCATACATTTTCCAATTTTCAGTAGAAAAATATGATTTTGGAGTTGAACCGGTATCTCAATCTTGAAAATTAAAAAAAATAGATATTTGAAAAAAGTGTGAAAAATGTCTCACACTGACGGTTACGTGTTCATCCCTCCATATATAATATTACATTTAACTTTTTTTCTGCAACCTGTTATCATAAAAAACCAACGGACGATTTTTTTGGCAATTATTATTTTTCATTTAAATATTACTCCCCCCCCCCAAAAAAAAACAATGCTTCATTCCATGATTAATATCGTTAATTAAAGATATTAGATTAGTAGTGGATTGGTATGATGAACAACGGACACGTGTGAACATTACGAAATATTTATTGAACTGAAATATAGTAGTCAACCAACGTCTATTGTAACTTACGTGGTGGGAGGTTGCGATATGAGGAATAGTATGAGTACAAACTCATCTATATCCAACATACCTGGTTTTAAAAAACAAATAAAACTTCCATATATTGATTTTTTTTCTACAAACTGCTATCATAAAAAACAACGGACAATTTTTTGGCAATTATTATTTTTTATTTAAATATTAAAAAAAAAATTAAGTCAATAATAATATCCTCAGTTCAAGAAATTATTATTTTTCTGGTTATATTTTTTTTATATTACATTAGTAGTTGATTGGTTTGATGAACAACTGATATGTGTGAACATTACGAAATATTTATTGAACTGAAATATAGTAGTCAACCAACTTCTATTGTCTCTTACGTGGTGGGAGGTTGTGAGGAACAGTATGAGTAAACATGGTTAAAGGGAAATAACTCATGTATAGATAACATCTGTTTTTTAAATAAAAATAAAACATTTTTTTTTCATTTGTTTATCCCTTTGTATGAATGAGTTTATTCCAATTTTTTGATTACCATTGCTTTCTGATTCTCTCTTCTGTTGAAACATATACGAATAGTGTCATTAAATTTTTGTCTGTGTTACGCTAGCAGTGTCAGAATCCGATCTTAATGCGTAACAAAAATTGAATAATTCGACCTCCTATCTTTGCAAGCTTATAACTACTTGAAAAATGTAATTCAAACCTTACTTTTTTTTATCAATTAAAGGAGCAAAGACCAAATTAAAAAAAAAACAGGTTTAATCGCAAATTGTGCACCATTTGTTTTTTTAATCGGTTTTCTTTAAAAAAGATTTGAAGAAAATCATCGAAATTTTACTTTTTTCGATTATAAAAAATCGATATAAATTTAAAAAAAAAATCCATAAAAATACTATTGAATGTGTAGTTCCATTCT